>NW_020291814.1:727045-943150 GCF_003184835.1 Aspergillus costaricaensis CBS 115574
TTATATTATATATTAAATATATTATATATATAGGACCCGTGGGATATATAAATAATATAAAAATATAATATAAATTTTATTAAATTATTATAATATTTAATCTTATAATATTTAATAATTCTAATATAATAGATCTAGCCTGCTTAGTAAAGTTGATTATCTGTAATATTTAATTATATAATATTTAATAATCTTAATACAGTATGGCCGAGCTGCTGGATAAAGTTAATTATTTATATATATATTAATTTTATATTAGTATACTGATTAGTAATAGACAGGTAAGCTAGATAAATAATTAAATCTAGATTTAAAAAGTATAATTTAATATTTAATTAGTATTGCCTACAGTACTGTAATCCTTTTTAAAACTAAAATAAATTAAAATAAATTTATTATATACAGTATAGTGCAGATAATTATAAAATATAAGATTTTATTTATTATTTTTTTTCTATTAAGATATTTTTTTTATTTTTATTTTAATCCTGGTCCCCTCTAGTTCTATAAGTATTAAATATTTAAATATATTATTCTTTTCTATTCTATTCTGTGTTTATTTATTTTTTATTTTTTATTTTTTTTTTTAATTTTATTTATCTATCTTTTTCTCTCTGCTTTATAAAGCTTTTTTAATTATAATATAATTATATATTATTTATTATCTTTATACTTAATCTGTTTATTATTACTTTTTTTTTAAATTTTTTATAATTTTTTCTTTTTTCTACCTCGCTAGCCGCATGAAGAGGGGAGAGAATAAAATAAATTAAAAAAATAAAAAATATATATAATATATAGTATAAAAGCTTTTAATATTATAAAGATATTTTTATTTATTCTATTATCTGTACTACAGGAGTACTTTTATCTAATATATTATCTATTTTTTATAAGAAATCATGAAGATTTAAATAATAATAAAATTATTTTTTTTTTTTTTTTTCCATAATCTCTGCCCGCATGGAGAGATAAGTTGATAAAATATATTAAAAAAATAAAAGATTCCTACAGTGAGAAAAAGGATTTTTATTATTATAAAAGCTCTAGTACCTGCTCTATTATCTATTTTCTATAGAAATTATAAAGATTTAAATAATAATAAGATTATATTTCTTTTTTTTTTTTTTTTTTATAATCTCTGCCTGCACAGAGAGACAAGCTAATAAAGTATATTAAAAAAATAAAGAACTCTTGTAATAAGAGAAAAAGCTCTTAATATTATAGAAATTTTACTATTTACTTTATAATTTATTTTTTATAGAAATTATAGAAATTTAAATAATAATAAGATTTTCTTTTTTTTTTTTTTTTTTTTTATAATCTCTGCCCGCATGGAGAGACAAATTAATAAAATATATTAAAAAAATAGAAAATCTTTGTAGTAAGAAAAAAAGCTCTTAATATTATAAAAGTATTATTATTTATTCTATAATCTATTTTCTATAGAAATTATAAGAATTTAAATATTAATAAAATTATTTTTTTTTTTTTTCCTCCTATAACCTCTGCCTGTATAAAGAGATAAGAAGATAAGATATACTAAAAAAACAGAAAGTCTCTGCTGTATAAGAATTCTTTATAATATAATAATTATTATCTACTTTATTATCTAGTAACTTAATAAGATTATAAAAATTAAAATATAATAATAAATAGATTATCTTTCTTTTTTTTTATTTTTTTAATAATCTCTCTCTCTTTGTACCTCACCAGCTGTAAAAGAAGTAAGAGAACTAGATATATTAAAAAAAATAATATTATAAATAAATATAATATTAGTTTATATATTAATTTCTATATTTTTTCTAGAAAGAATACTACCTGAGTATAAGAACTGTAAAAAAATTATTAATTATTATATTACTCTTTTTTATTATTTATTGGCTCAGTGGGATCACACAGATTTAATTAAATTAATATAATATTATTTTTTAAATTTTTATTTTATTTTTATAATATTATTATCTTCACAGCCTGTAAACTAGAATATAATCTCTACTTTTTTATAATTAACTATTAATATATATATAGACTATTATATATTAGTATTATAAAAAAAAATATCTTTTAAAAGTATATAACTTGGACATAATAAATATTATTAAATAATAAATATATTTAATTTAATTTTTCCAGGTGGGTTAGGATTCTTAGAATCTATAAGTATATTAATATATTAATTAGTATAATATTTATTAGAATAATACTTATAAGTATAATACTTATTAGAGTAATACTTATTATTATAATATTTATTTTTATAATATTTAATAGACTTAATTAGGCTTAGTGCCCGTGGAAAAATATACTAATCTGATTTGAATTTTTATTATATATATTAATCTAATTAAATTTCTGTTATATATACTAACTGAATTCAGAAATGTATACTGCTATTTTTAAATATTTATAATTCTATAAAATAATTGAATAAAGAGGCAGAAGTTATATTACTATATTCCTTGTAGAAAGCTCTATTGAATAATATTATTTAAAAACTTATTAGACATTATTTGACCGTTGTCCCGTTGTGATGATTTCCCTACTAGATAAAACAGTTAACTATTCTAATTTTAGCTGTACCGCGGTCAGGTATAAGGATTCTCTTAATCTGACTGTTAACCTGACGGTCAGGTATAAGAATTGCTGATAACCTGACCTGACCTGGCCATTGCCCACTCTAATAATTATTTTTTAAATAATAAAAATATTTTAATATTAAAAAAATATAGTTTATATTTTTACTAGTTAAATAAATTATTCTGGTTCTTAATATTATTCTAGACTATTTATATAATATACTTTACTCTGATTAGAAAAAGATTAATTATTATTTTTTAAAATATATCTAGAGAATTTTTTTATCTTCTAGTATTACCAGCTTTAGTATAATTTTATAAAAAATAATTTAGTCTATTTATTAGTCTTAATTTTCCTTTCTGAAATATCTGAAGACCTGGATATTATTAAAACTTAATTAAAGAATTATTATTTTATTTATTATTTTTTAATATTATATAACTATAGCCTGGTTTTATGTAAGATTCTTATTATAAATTTAATTATTAATATTATTTCTTTTTTCTACTACAGATTTATTTTTATTTTTTCAGAAACTAATCTATACCTGTACAGAGATTATATTTATTATTATATTTATTTTAATTAGCCAAGTAATGTCTCCTGATAATATATATACTTAAATATTTTATAATTATTATTTCAGGACTAATTAATTTCTAATTATATATTTTCAGAATCTATAATATTTTATATAGTCTAATTCTTTTTTTAAATAAATTTAATTTATGAATTTATTTATATATAACAGGAAAATTACCGCATAATCTTAATATAATAATAAAAAATAATAAATAAATAAAGTATCTTAGAATGCCTATCATTTATATTAACTTTTATTTTTATATATTTATTATTAAATATAATTTATTTATAAATTATAATATTCTAGCAGGCAAGTTAAAGTATAAATAAGAATTTATTTAAATATATATAATTAATTACTAATACTTTTTATAAAAATATTTAAAAAATAGATTAATTATATTTTATTATCTCAGCTTATAACTTATCTTTTTTAATTAAATTAGTTTTAATATTTTATATACCTGGGCCTCGCCGGTTTCTAGTAAAATAATTATTTAATTTTATTTTAAATAATCTAAAAATTATATAAATCCTGTTTATATCTTATCTAGAAATATATTTTTATATATAAATTTAATACTGATATACAGGCCTTAATAATATATTTTATTAAATTTAATTATTACTCTTTTTCTGAGCAGGATATATTAAATATATTATTTTTTATTTATTAAAAAAAATATTTTATCTTAGTACCTGTTCAGTATAATAAGTTTAATTTATTTTATTATTATTATATTAAGTTTTATTCCCAGTGAATCTCTGATTATTTTATAAAACTATTATAAAAGTCTTTTATAATAATCTTTTATATTAATATTATATTAATTATTTTTTTATTTATAGTTATGTACAGACAATCACTGCTAGAAACTTTATTAAATATAAATTTTTATTAATATATTTTAATTATAGTATAAAGCATTATTTTTAGTTATAAATTTTCTTATTTCTTTTAATATAGTATTAGAAATCTAATAATTTAAATTAGATAATAATATTTTTTTACTACTATTCTTTAGAGAATTAATTATTATTAGAATTATAAGATAAGATTAAACAGATATTTATAGTAAATATATATAATAATTTTAAATAATTATTAACTAATAGTAATAGATTAGATTTAATATATTATTTATAAAATATTAATTTTATATAATTATTATAATTCAGTTCTTTATTATTCTTAATATAATTTTATATAATTTTTAAGATTCTTAATTATAAGAATATATTATTATATGAATAATATAATCAGTAGATCAGGGATATTTATAATTTATATATATTATTTAATCTTATAGTATCTTTTCTGACTGTGAATAATAAATATTATTAATATATAAAATATTAAATAAAGAATTATTTATTTTATTAGTAGAATTAAATAAGTATTATTAAATAGTATATAACTTTATAATAATAAGATATAATTAACGGTTTAAATAAGATTTATTAATTTAAAATAAAATTTATCTGAAAATAATAATAAATAATCTTTTTATAATATATAAATAACTGATTACTACTATATGTAACCGTTACTAAACTATATAATAATAATAAATAAATAAGTAATTACTGGTAATAATAGTGAATAATAATAATATACTATTATTAAATATTATTAAATATACTACTACCCTTACTACACGGCCCTTCGGGCCCCTATGTATACATAATGCTTAATCACGTGGAGAATCTTTTTATCTGGACTTTTACTACAAGAATAATATTCTGTTAACAAGTTAATTTCTATGATCTCTTTTTCTCTCTCTCTTTCTCTCTGCCAAAGGTTACGTGCTGCTGCTATTACTTTATAAATCTTAATAAAAATGAAAATATAGTAACAAAGAAAGCTCCTATATTATCTGATAATTATATAATTATATTACTATGAGCTCTGTTATTAGAGGTAGTCGCAGCCGCAGTAAAACTGGATTTGCGGCATGAAGAAATGCCTGTGAATAATATAATTATAATATATATTTTTTTCAACAAACTGGCAGGTATAATGTGGTGATTACTTGCTTATCCAGTCAAGAACATGGCATAGGAGCAGCAGCGACAGTAGCTACCCAGCTGGAATCCAGTTTCCATGCCATTCTGTTGGGTTTTATGGTGAGTATCGGTGGCGTGATACACAATGAGCCCATATGTATCTGTATCTACAGTGGGTTGATCGAGTACGACTATAAAAACCCATTATCAATGAAATTACTTATAAGTCTAAGTTAAGTGTATAGTTAACAGTAATAAATATATATACTTATTAACCTGACCGTTAACCTGACGGCAAATATCAATTTCTTGATTAACATGACTAGACCTGGTTGTTTGCCACCCTAGTTAACAGTCTATTAGACATAATAATGGTAGTAGTATGAAGCTGGTTCTTTCTAAATCTAGAATATGATATAATCAAAGTCCTATCAACAATAAATTTATTTTTGACATATCTCTATTTCTGATTCTATATAACTATTCAAAGTTAGACATGCTAGTAAAGCCGTTTAGCTATCTTGTATAGTCCTAATTATAATATATACTTCTAATCTTTCTCTTGCTATATAGAAAGTCAAGAAGATCCTTGCTACTAATAACAGTCATCTGAAAACACACACACACACACACAATTTATTAAGGCCCGGCAACTCAGCCGAAAGGGCAACTATCACTGACCTATCAACCCAGGTTCTAATGTACATCTGCGGTATCTGCTGGGATAGATTGTTGAAGACTTGAAGAAGCGCTTTCAAGCCGTTCTTGTTTCCCAACGTAAAGTCAGGACTAGCGATCGCTTCGAGCATGAGCTGCATCGTCTCAGTCATAGAAAGGCTGCGCATAAATTCGTATGATAGTACCTGCGCACCACCACTTTCGAATGGCAAAGTAAGTATACGAATCCTCCCGGCCCGACAGATAATCAACGCGTTGTGTATACACGGCATACTTGCCTGCATGCTCCTCGAGCTCTTTACACAGCAAACTGCGGAAGAAATGGCCCATCCGCCCGACACAGCTCAGAGACTGAACATCTCCCTTCATGCGTATGAGTGTTAGCTCGGGTGGAATCCTGGCAAGGTGGCAGAATAGTGGTTGTTCAACCATACTAGCCGACATTACTTTGATTCAGATTGTAGGCGGTATACTGTAGGCGTTTCAGATAACTCGGGTAAGACAGGTGACCTTTCAGCTCGTCTCAATGATTTTTTCCACGCACCTGGGGTCTGATATAATGCTTAGATCTCCCAACACGTACAGATTTACCTACTGGAGCTTTCTAGAAGCCTTGCGGCGTGGAATGAGCAATGCCTGCCTCATCAAAAGGAAGGGTATCCTCTAATGGTGAGTTTGACATACTGTGCTGACATCTAATTATGTTCATTGCTCCTGATGTAGACTGAAAGAACTGTTGATCCAGATCTCTTGATGTGGCTTTGTCGGAAATGCTTACCTAGCCAACCGTGAAGACTATGCAAACGCTGTCCTATGTCATAGAGCACACTAGTGATAATGGCATCGCCACCCAGCTCCCCAGGAAGGAAAAAAGGAAGTAGAAACAGAGCAAAGCACTCGCAACGAAGTTCATGTAAGTACTCTTCCTGAAACTCTCTATCTACCTTAATAACCGACAACATAGCTTCCATCCGGCAGAAACGTGAGCTTGACCTCAATTAATGCCTTCGCAGCCGCTCCAAATCCAATCCTGCACCCCACATACCCATCCACACATTCAACTCAGCCTAACCACCCCCTCCACCCCCTTCTCCATCTCCACAAAAGACAGCACATCCGGCGGCAACTGAAACCTCGTCACCTCGCCAGTGGGCGCATACCCGCACCTCTCATACCACCTTATCAGCGCCAACCGCGTATCTAACGCATTTAATCCCACCCGCTTCACCCCCCAGACGTCGCGGCAATGGCCTTCCGCGAGACTCAGAATCATTCGTCCAAGACCCCCCTGCTGATATCTTTGATTAACCGCCAAGTACGAGAGTCGAGCGAGGCCGGGCGCGTGTCTGCGCATGCTGACGCAGGCGATAATGGGCGCATCATTGGAGTCGACGTCGGCGGCGGTGGCGATGAGGATTGCACTATCTTCCTCCGTGATGCGGGTGAGGATGTCGTCTACCGTGACGTGGAAGCGCGCTCCCAGGGCGAGGTCACCCGTCCAGTTGGGGCGAGTGTCGGTGGCGCGGAAGGCGGATTCGACTAGGTCTCTAATTTGAGGGCCATCGGTTGGGGTTGCCAGGCGGGTGGGGAGGGGCAAGGTGGTCATTTTGAGTGTTGGGAATGGGAGGCAAATGACTGTGAACAGAGGGAAGGAGTTTTGAATGGTTGCGCGAGACTACAATTAGGGAATCTGGTAGAATAGAGCTTGAGAATTGGTATATGAAGCAGTAATAAATGGTGGACAGCAGTAGCCGAACCTAAGTGCTAGTGTTGTCTGACGCCCTTTAATTGACATAACTTTTGGGCTACTAACTAGTTAACGCCCTTCGATTGACATTCCATTGGCTGACAGAATGATAAGCTACGATAAGGACGTGTTAGCTGACAAATAGGCTAAATACTTACGCGACCACGCACAACTTATCACTTTACCACTTGAAGAATGCCTTGACTATATAGCAGGCTCTCGAACTGCTGGGTTTGACATCAAATCTGCCAGTTATTTCCACGTCTAGGGGGTACAATCTTTGGCAGCAATCAAGAGTAGATTGCGAGATACTAAAGGAGGAATATTGAAAAGGCTTGTGATATCGTCTTGACAGATAATCTTGATCTTAAGCAGGTCTATGAGAACAAGGACCCGGACTTGCATAGGTGTTGCTCGTCGGTTTATAAGTGATGTTAGTGACTGGATCAAATACTTTCGATTGTTCCCAAAGTGTTTGGCATGGCAGTGGTGGAAACTTGGGTAATAATTATGCTTACTATACTATGAATTGTGTTATTTTATCTGCATATATTATTTATTATAGTATAGCCTTCGACAAAATTTAGTTATTTTCTCCTAAGAAACAGATTTTCAAGCGGTAAGACGAGAATCAAAAGGCATATTGAATGATAGAAACGTGCAAACAAAAAACAAGAGGAGAATAAGCATTACCGTCCTATAACGTAAACCACGATCGCGCGGCCCATACGGTTGAGCAGCCTATCTAATAATGTCATACAGAAACCACTTTGCTAATTTGGGATAATTTAACTATTCGAAGAGTATGAGGCTTTAAAACATATATGTAGGCTATAGTACTAATGGGAAATTGAATTTTATATATATATTAGATATGTATAAAACAGCCGGTACTATCTCCAACAACTTTCGGTTCCCTAGTATAGACAGGAACAGGAAACATCTCACTACTCTTCCGGACTAGGATTGTACCAGCAATACAACTGTACCCCACTGGACAATTAGCCCCCGGGACCTGCGGTACGCGTAGAGCTCGAATCCAAAACAATTCTATAGAGCCACTTATGACAATGCCTTAATCGATGCTATGAGTTTGATGATCTGCTGTTCCGTGTCCGAGGGCGATTTCGAGAGACTAGACGATCTATCGTGTTGTTTTCGACGACCAAGGTCGCAGTACAAAGGGGAGCTATTAGGTTAACATGGCGCGTCATGTTGTTATTTGTTCCCATCCCTGGAGTCGTATAGGAAAGTGTGCAAATAGCAACCTCGCCGGTATGATGATCATCCTCTAATAATACAGACGGTGTTCTACGTCTCGAGGCCAGAGAAAAAAACGAAAAAAAAAAAAAAAAGAAAGAAAGAAAGCAGTTTTCGTCTGTTCGTTGTGAGTGTAGGTGACGGTAGCAGGTCTGAAATTGGAGGCTAGTTGATCTTCGACGACTGGAACCGTTTCACTCAAATTGTCTTTCTCTATTTTGATATCAAGATCGCACACTCATTGACTGATCTCCTCTTGCAGGACCAAATAGCGACTGTCTCGGTAGTCAGATGTCCTTCGTAGGCATTGTTACTAATTAGTAGTACGTAACTAGTATTGGCCCTGGAACATTGAAGGTGACAGAGTAAAATGGAAGCGGAAATTGCTGGGGGCTCAGGAATAAAGCTACCATGAAATTTGCAACATCTGAGTGTTGTTCAAGTTCCTCGTACAAATCCGCATATGAATTAGGTACCTAGGCATGGTCTAGAAGCAACTTAACACACGTGCAGTAATTTAAAACCTTGGAATAATAAAAAACTCCCTTTTCAACCTGTTATTGTCGACTGGTTGCTTGTACATGAATAATACAACAATGGCCGGTGGCTGGAATGAGTGATGGGGGTATTTGTCAGCGCCACCGGCAACTTTCTAACTAGCCGGTGGAATTTGCATTTGAGAATACGGCCACTTGGGCAGATTTTGAACCCCGAGGTTTGGCCGAATAACCGAGAAAGCCCAAAACTCTAGTATCCCAAACTCCGGCGTTATTTAAACTACTCCAGTTGACCTTGGTAGTTATGTTAGTATGTTGGAGCCCTACAAGAACTATAATTATTTTAAATTTTGTCGCTTATATAATTATTAAAGACTACTAATACTTTGCGTGGCATAGGCCTAGGAATGGTCTAGTCCTGGTCCTGAAGACCATGTGGTCTTTGGTCCTTGTTTATAAGATCCAAGACCATATTATAGTTCTCTGCAGCTCTAGGCAGTCTTTATTCTGACACACTGTTGGTGCTGAGATTATGTTTCTGATTGAAGCCTGTGGTTTCTCATAATCTTGAGGCACAATGTTATGATATATGTCATAGCAGCGCGAGTGATGGAACTGGTCTCTGTTAGTACGAGAGGTATATTGGTGCATTGAACTCGAGGTGATCTTTAAGCTGCTTCTTCAAAATATGTAGACTAGACCCTTATATCAGGATACCAGTGACACCTATATAATGGTTGTGTTTCTAGATAAGGTTTTGACGTAGAAGCATTAAGGCTAATGACTTCCCACATACGGAGGCTTCCCAAGCGCCTTGATGCTATGTACCATGGGGGGCAGGGGGATCCTAACCGACCCGAAGTGAAGCATTGTATATGTGGTACTATTAAGAAGCAGTACAGTTTATATAGAGCGATTACATGACAAGAATATGATACTACTATGTCTAGATTTCAGTACTATTGACAGCTCCTCTGTGACCGTGCGAGTTTATGTACATGGTATGTCAATCCCGTTGGCAACCAACTGCAGCTTCATCATAATATCATTAACCGGGTACAGGCTTCCCATATAGAGCTGCACCAATTGGCCTCAAGCAAGGATGGTACAATAGGTGCAAGACATAGTGTGGGTCTCAAAAAGCCACAATATTTGAGGTGCAACGAGAGAGTAATATACCTAGGAATTTTCCCGCAAATTGCACAGTGACCTGTTATTAGAAAAACTGAGTGTGGATACAGTACTATCCGTAGGTTACCCGGTGCGACAGAGTTTTGTTGAGAAACGTGAAAGGACATCGTATACTCCCAGATTTACCGTTGCAAAAAAATACTGATGTCGGGCAAAAGGCTATTCCAATCCCGAAATATTTGTTTTCGTTACAGGAAGATAAATCTTTAATGAGTTTCGTGATGATTGTGGCTTCAAAGCAAGGAATGAAAAGCTAAGTTTCCTGCAAAGGGGGCATGATTTTGGCATATATTATGTTGAGTCGCTTCAAAAAGTCACCCTACCCAGTGGCAATGAGCAAGCATCGGATACACGTAATGGCACTATATATAGACGGACCTCCTTCCTTTTTTCTAGATTCCATATCGTTATGTAAGTTCACACTAACACTGCCATATTGTCCTTCTCTAACTGATTGCACTCTGATTAGTTATTCCCCCTCTGATTGCATTGAACTGCGTCGAACTGTAGAAATTCTCGCCCTCTATATTATCCGCGGTCATTAGAAGTCTGTTAGTATAGAGTATCTGGAGGTTAAATATCCTTTAAATGCCCTATGTTAGAGCGTACGCAGCACCCCGCATATCCCAATTTCCCAATGCCTTGCTCGGAGTGACTACTGCGACCGAACAAGTTGTATATAGATAATATGTATTGGGCAAAATATTATCTATGGATAGGATAAACACCGACGAAACGCAAGAGATGGAAAACGAAAGTTGATTATCTGTGCAAGGTGGAAACGCAGCCGCTGACAGCTCGGCCCCACAACAACTTATACAGCCTCAATGTAACCACCAGAGGCCGGATCCGATCATCACACCAGCTGAGAACAAAGCTCCGCGTTGACATCTTCCGACTACTAAGGCACTTATCTCTTAAGAGGAGATCGTGACACTGGCGCTGCCAGCACCGCTCCATGCTTCCACTGCCATGACCTGATAATTGAAGTCGCTATTGCCGAACCCATGCTGCGCCCAAAAGTTGAAATGGTTGGCAACAGTCACCGTTCCAGATGTGCGCGTGCTCTCTCGAACGGAGAAGTACTGCGTGAACGTGCTTGTTCCCGTGATGGACGGTTCATTTGTTCGAGTGTCGGTGCAGACTTGGTAGGTGCTTCCATCAGAGTACACGGTACCAAGGCTTGTGGCCGAGCTGCAAGGGTTGTAATCACCGTAATCCTCGACGATGTAGTATTCAGCCTGAGGATAGTTGACCCAGCCGTACACAGCGAGGTAGGAAGAGGAGCCAGAAGCACTGTATTCGGCAGAGTAGGTGATAGCGCTGAAAAACGTTAGATCCCAGACTTTGGTTAAAGAATACAGTCACTCACTTAGAAGAACCAGTGGTCCAGCCCAGACCAACGACAAAGTCGGAGCTCACTCCATCTTCCCAGTACATGGAAAATGTTCCGGCACTCTCGTCGTAGGTGAAATCACCAAGGTTGCCGTTGTAGTTTTGCACATAGTCAATACCAGCACTTCGCGACACCAGAACAGGTTCCGGGACAGGAGCGGCGAATGCCGTGACCAAAAGACCTGCAAAAGCCGCAGTGACCTTCATGATGATTGAAGAAAGCTAAATGCTGGTGAAGGAATTTATGCAACTGGAAGAGAAGCACTGTGCTGGTCAATATTGCTGCGAGCCCGCTCTACCTCTATTTATATTCTGCGAAAAAGACTATTTAGCCCTTCCCCCTGCAAGATGAAGCAGCTCAGTCATATGCATTTTGCCGCATCACCTTGAACGCTTGAACAACCTCGAGCCTATTTCCAGAGACAGTCCTATAGTTGTGTCTCAGTCATGCGTTTGCTGTGTAGCCACCAATCTAGCCACTGGTCTTGGCTAAATGGACCGCACTTGGCTAAATGGACTACATTTGGCTAAATGGACAGCAGACGGATAAAAGGGCTGCAGTTGGGGGAGGCGGGGAAGTGGGGATTCTTCACCGGTTCCCTGCAGAAGGTTTTCTTACTCAGAGGTCATGTTCATGATTATGTACCCACTGATCTACTGAATGAACACAGTTCCTCGCTCATACAAGACGTATGTAGTGCAAGGTTATGTTTCTTTATTTCTTGTAGCAAGCCTTAGGCTCAGTTAACGCTGCGAGAAACACTGGCCAAAGATCGCGAAGGTACTTTGGAGCTCAAAGGCCACCGGGAGTTGGCCGAGGAGTTCTTTCTGTAGGTGATGAAGGCAGAGTATTGCAAATCTCGCTTATAGCTGGAAATACTCAGGTCAAAATGCAGGAGCCATCAAGTTACCGAGGTCCTGCCTAGCCAAGCATATACAAGATTGGGCCTAAACCCTTGGCAAACTTTACCCAACTCTTGGAGCCTACTACCCAGTAGGAATTGACTGGGGAGTGGGAACCCATCAGGGAGTAGGGGCTGACTCCCGCAACCTATAACAAAGTTATATATCCACCAGTGACATGGCCTTCTTGGTAAATAGTACAGGCCTGCAGACGTTACTGGCTTTTCCTGGAGACTTGTGATGAGGTATCAGTAACTAAGATGTGGAGCTGTTCTTCAAAAAAAAAGGGACTCCTTTCGTGGCTCAGTAGACCGTGAAAGTCTCATCAATAATGAGATTATCTGCTTCTGACAGTGTACCTGAGGTAAGTTTACAGCTTGCTACTGTAAGTTCACCGCCTGGGACTGGACACCGACCGGGATGAATTCATCGCCTGATGGATGACTTTTCCCCAAGACAGCAAGGCGGTCTTACAGCTCAGCGTGGTTTGAAATAAATTCGGTGTGGTCTAGCACTAAACACAGAACAATTATTTTCCTTTTTAATCATGTTAAGCTGTGCCAAGAATAAACTGAACTTCTAATGAAAAATACTAAGGATATTTTTGAAATAATAAGTATCTCTTTTTTAGTTTGTATAAGTTTTTGCTGTGAAAAAAACACGCCTCAACAGAATTTCTGGTGGTTAAATATCCTCTAAATTTCACTACATCGAGTTTACGGGTGTGATTTGGGTTTGGGTAGTTTTCTTCGCATCCACTGAGCCATATTTAGAGCTTGCTGGACCTGAGTCTGCATCAGAATCCGCAATCGGCTCTACCGCCTCGTGGCTTTGAGTTTCCCTCTTCCTATCCCACCAAAGCAGGAATTGAACTGTTCCAGTAACGATCACTGGAGAGTTGAGTTAGTTGCCATCTTCCGCTATTTTCAAATAATACTGCAATGCACCACACTCACTGAGTAAGATCTGCAATATGATGGACCAAAGATAGCCTTTCTTGGCTGCTGGAAAATCCGTGGTTTTCCACACAAAGTTTGGTGCCTGTGCAGAGTAAAGCGTGAGAAGCTTTCGTAGATATGATTGTCAGGTCGAAGGAAGCTTACCACTGCCTGAACAACATAGGCAAGATCATTAGCCATGGCGACAATCAAAGCTCTTTTCTCCGTATCAGCTGAGCAGATTTCGTTAATCCAGCTCAAGATGAGTGGACCAGCACCAACCTGAGGCTAAGTGTTAGCTGAAGATCACGTCTGACGTGTTAGGACTTTGACATACTCCGATATTACTGAGCCAATATACGGCCATGCGCCCAGGGATGTTGGTATAGAGAGGCATCTGGCGCAGTAGAACACACATAACGAGCTTGACAAATGTTACCACCGAATCATCCTGGGCATACGGGTCAAAAGTACATACCGTGATAACGGCACCGATATGGATAAAGGGCCAGCGTGATCCCCGACAGGGACCATCAGAGAGCAAACCCCAAATAAAGCACACGAAGATAGAGATACCAGTCGTGACCAATGGTACTTGATGACATTAGATTCGCTTGGCATATCGCTTTGAATAGACTCACAGTTGTTAATGTCAGCCACCGTGTATGACTTGCCCGGGACAGGAGGGGGGTCTGCATTGAAGCTTTTCAGCCAGTAACCCATACCAACCTGTGGGTATCCATTGTTCCACAGAATGTATATCATGGCTGGGTCGGTTGATTAGACAAAGGACCAAAATCGACCGTGACAGGGGATCACGTACGGAGTAGATATGTGTGCCAGCTGTACAAGATTCTTTTCAACTTAGCCATACTCCAAGGCTCCTTTCCAGCACGCCCAATCGCCTGCATTCGATTGACAGAGAGAATATGTTCCTCGTTAGTTATCCACCAAGTTTTCTTGCCACTTTGTGGAAGATTAGGGAAGAAGAGATAGCCGGCCAGGGCGAGCGGTAGCGTGATGATGCCATCGATGATGAACAGCCATCGCCAGCCAGCCCGGCCATCCACGCCGTTCAAGTTCGTGTAAGCAGCTGCTTGAAGAAAACCACTGAATAAATTCCCAATATGGCCGGCAAGCCAGAATATCATTGCGCGCTTTCCAATCTCTTGTGGTGTGTACCATGATCCGAGAAGATAATGAATGCCGGGGTAAAACCCAGATCTATTTCCGAGATTAGACTGCTGCGAGGAGAAAGATAATACGAGAAGTTTCTAACGTACTCAAAAAGGCCTACCAGGAATCGAAGCGCATAGAGAGCTTTGTATGACTTTACACTTGACATGCACATAGTTGCAATTCCCCAACCAATCTCGAGCTGCGCCACTATTAGTGTCCACTGAAGGTTGCGATCGAGTTTTACACGGGGATGGACTACTTACCGACGGAATCACCCAGCGAGGCGAAATGCGAGTCAACAGTAAGTTCGCGGGGATCTGACCAATAACATAGCCGACTGTGAAAATAGAGGTACTTGTCACCAGTTGGTTGCCAAACATCTCCAGATCCTCCTCCATGCCACTAAGATATGCATTTGTGACATTTTGAAGGTCCAGGTTTTTGAGAAAATAACCAATCTGTAGTTGTAGTTGTCAGCCAAATATATTTACACCCCTGGGGTAAGGTGAGATGTTGGCACACAGATGCAAATGTTAGCACAAACGCGTCAAGCTTAAACAATAGCCAACGCTGGTCGCTGGGTAGTTCCCATGTGTCCCAAATGTAGCCTTTCCATGACTTGAGAGGCCTGACTATATCATGCTCTTGCGAGGAATTGGCCTCAGTATCCCTTGTCATCGTGGATGCACTTTCTTCTATGTTGTAAGTACGAGGCATATTGGCATCTAAATATTCGCATTGAAATACAAGCACGCAAGTATGATCCCATCTGCCGCTATGATCACCTCACTTCTTAGCAGGTATATTCTGCGCTAACTGTTATCTCCCGCCAGTGATCGAGTTAGTATGACCCACAAGGTATAAACACCTGCCGGGTTGCTGGCTGAGTAATCAGTTTTCAATCGTTATCATGGACGAAAGAGGATGGGATGGTAGTGTTATGGCGCAATAGTCTCCAGCAATTACCTCTTCCGCAAGCCTGCAGCCAAGACCCGACAGAGTCCTGGATTCAGTCCAAGTTGCACGGGATTATAGACTTGCCGCGCATAAATGCCTCACATCGATTCACAATGCTTCTTCTCCTGGAGTTTCTGACGATACTTGCATTTGCCTATTATACAATATACGACGATTATGAGCTGCTGGTGGCATTCATATTTCCCTTTGACCTATACACTACAATATTTTACCCCTCTTCAAAAACATTTGCGATGATTGGAATATGATCACGAAGTCACAAATTGTCCCAACAGCAACAGACCCTTCTTAGAGACACTTATCCACGACCCTGATCCCTGTGCTCTCGTACAGCGCCCCTCCATAGCTCCAACATCGCAGGCGGACGAGGACTCCTGCTTTGTTGCATGAGAGCAGCATGTTGCTATAGCCACATGTAATCCGCGTCACTGGCAGTTCCATGCACATTAATTCTGAGGCTGCTTAAGCTGAGGTGTCAAGCGCAGATCTATGGTAGGGGCTTTTGCATGTGTGTTATTGGTCCACAGAACGCGGGCACAGGTATCCAGGTCAGAACAGGCACGGAAACGCAAACGACCAAAAGTAATCGTCTCGTCCACGTCCACTAGAGAGAAGGCTATGACGCACTGGACGGGCTCTTCCTCGCGCGCATTTAATCCGTAACCCAACAGTCCCGCAGCTAGTACCATGCGAGGCGGTAGATAAAAGCTCCTAACGCGAAGTTGAAGTGCGACAAATGCGTGACTAATTGTGAGTAGACAGAGGGAGAAAAGGACGGTTCTTCATGAGCTGGAATACAGTTAGTCCGCAATTAGAAGGCTTCCGATGTAGGGTGAATACATAATCAATCACCTTTGGTAGGACTGTCCGGTACTATCACTATCTCGATGCTGGTCATTTCTCGCAACTTGCTGCGGATCATCCTCATAACATTGTGAGGCGAGAATAAAGCTGCCTTGGGAGACACAGAGAGCCATTCCAGCCTTGCTCATGTGCATGGTCTTCTGCTTCCTCAAGAATCCGTCATTACAAAATTCATATTCAGAATATTAGGTAATTGAATGTTGTTGGCTGCATATAAAAAAGGGTAGTCAAGTACATCCATGTTGGGACCTGAAAATTATAATATCCGTTTGATGATGACTCTTTACAGCCAGGCCTCCAAACATCCACAGTAGTAACATCATTATCCGTGATATGGCAGTCACCGTTTACTGATAGCTTTGAGTATGACGCTCAACATCACCCTCAGCACCAAGTATCGGACAGTTGCTCATAGCCGGAGAGGACTGACTTGGACTCCAAATTCGTACCGTTAGAACATTCCTTAAATACTGCGTAAGCGCCACACTATTCTTTCCACAGTTATAATATCAATGGAATTATAAAAATCTGCAAGCCGCCCCAGATATTACCTGTTGAAAGGCTCATGTCATTGCACAGCATGAAGCAAAGCAGTCATTCCTGCGTCTCGAATACCTCTCGAGGGTCATCTATCCTTAGCCACGGCGCTATGTACGGGTCGCGGAATCCGGTTACTTGAATATTTTTTGATTCTCCATGGATAATCTTTATACCGCTGAGCTGCTGTGAAGGAAGCTCTCCTGAGTACAACATCTGGCAAGTGTTTCACACGTCACCAGGTCCCCTTACTTTATACTCTCTGCTGGATGGTTTCGTGAAATTCCTGCCGGGCTTCATCCTGGCCCGCAACCTTTATGGCCTGCTCATCGACATGCTTCTCTACCTTCCTATCCATGCACAACTGAAATGCCCTCTCCATATCCCAATAAAATGGACTTGAGGTCGAGAACAGGAAGTCGATGGACTCTAGAGACCGATTGCGGGTTTCTGGGTAGAACAGGAAAATAGTCGGGACCCACAAAAGGTTCAATCCAGCAAGAAGGAAGTAGCTGCGACTCCCGATACTTGCAAACATAATCGGATTTACCAGTGTGGTCATTCCAACGCCAATAGCCCAGCCGGTAATACCAAAGCCATTACCTTGAGCCCGGAGATCGGAGGGAAATATCTCGGTTGGTATCAAGAAAGCGACGGTTCCCCAGGTCGCGGCATATCCCAAGTTGAACAAAAACAGCATCGCAACAGCAGCAGGTGCAAATTGGCTGGCTTTATCTGGCTGATGGAGGGACGCCTCATAAACAGATCCGGCCTGGAGAGGAAACATCTTAGAATCAGAGTCAAACAAGTTATGCGAGGGTTTGGCACTTACCACCAGCTCAACGACGAATAAGACAAGAGACCCAAGCATTAAACATTTTCGCCTTCCGATCCGATCTACGATCTGCGTACTGATTATCGTACCTAGAATACCGATCGTATTCAATCCTCCGGCAAGGCCGTTTTGGGTGAGCTCGCTGTAACCCGCTTGCCCAAGCAGAACAGGAGAGTATGCCGTAACAGCCTGTTGACATGACAGTGTATCAGCCAGCCTATCTCTGCGATTTCATACGTTGAACAGCTTACCGTAATTCCAGTCCAAGATGCCATGATCTGGAGCCATATACACAGCCAGGCTCGTCGCCCCAGATTGGAGCCGGGGTTTCCTCCTTTTCCAATCAATATTTTTGCGAACTGAAGGGGCGAGCTTGGTTTGCCCTCTTGCACTGTCGCAATTATTTCTTTGTATTCAAGGTCAATTTCTGATTGGCTGCATTTATGACAACGAATCTTGTTTAGGACCTGCTGAGCTTCGTCATAACGACCGACAGATGCCAGGAACCGCGGACTATCCGGAAGCATCTTGATGAACAAGAGTAGTATGAGTGCTGGAACGCACTGAAACGCCAATAAAAAGCGCCAGCGAATATCCGAATAGCCGTTATTGATGAAAGCAAGACCAAATGACAGCCAGTATGCGACGGATATTCCTAGATCTTCAACAAAATCTGTTAGTATATATTCTGGGGCGGTGTCGTCGAACGTCCAACACCTACAATTCGCAATGAAAACATATCCTAGGAAGGCACCGCGGTGATCAGCTGTTGATGTCTCTGACACCAGTACTGGTGCTATGCCAGTTAATGCTAGCCAGATCAGCTTCTCTCAGGAGGTCTTAGTACGGAAGGTGGGCATACCACCAGTGCCAACTCCTGTCACCACCCTGGCGACGAGCATAAAATCTGAACTCTGAGCCGCAGCTTGCAAAGCACCTCCCACAAGTGCAAGCAACGAACCGGCCAGCAGGCCATTGATACGGCCTAAGCGATCAGCCAGCCAGCCACCTCCGAAACAACCGAAAATGCATCCAAGGTAGTAGATGCTGACGATGCCTCCCTGATGGGTAGTGTCGGTTACTGTGCCATCCGGTTCGCCAATTCCAACCTCTGTAACGTATCTAGGAGAGCTGTTGACACCTCCCATGACACCTTGATCATACCCCTCGAAGAATATGCAAACGAGAGAAAGAGCCTGAATCCCAACATTGAGTTGGCGTGGGGATAACCGCCTCCAAAAGGTTGCATACCCCATATTCTCGGCCTTGCTGAAACGCACTGAATGAAACTATGAGTTAATCAGCTGTAGTTTCAAATCCTTAGCGCGAACAGTTGCACAACCGGTAGTGGTTGGACTATTTATAACGCGGCCTATGTCATGACCGGATCTTGAGACGCTTATCCCTTGCTTCACCAACCTGACAAATGACATGCCGGATTCGCCCGAAATAACCTAGCGAGAACCGAAGCCTTGGGGCAACCAAAACTGTTGTGGAGAGAACCTTTTGAGGGGCCCCGCAAGAGTATCACACGTTCGAGTCAGGGTTTGTGAGTGGCACCGTTTAGCAGTTTAAACGTTTAAGCGTTTAAGTATTTAGCCATTTAAGAGTTCTGGCGATTAGGCGGTCAACAACTACAACCGTCGTCTCCCGTACCATGAGACATTCAGGCACCAATGCGGCCGGGGTATTGAAGTAGTACGGCAGCGACGCATGTTATTTATTCCCCGCAACATCCCCCCCCCCCCCCCCTCCTCGTTATCTCGATTGGACAGCCAGTTGCTCCGAGTTCTGTCTGCCTTTCAATATGGACCCTAGCGCTTCTGTATCCCGCTCCCTGGACCTAACCGTCCTGGGACTCAATAGTGGCACTTCGATGGTAAGCAGACGAGCTGGACAAGCGAGGATTTAGGGGGCCTTGAAAGCTTATCAATGTAACGCTAGGATGGGATCGACTGTGCTCTCTGTCATTTTCGACAGGAAACGCCGGATTCACCCATGAGGTTTGAGCTTCTCAAGGTATGCTATTGTCACATGTTACGCAAATCCCGTTCAGTCTAACACAGACGTGTCTTTCCAATAGTATGGTGAAATTCCCCTAGAACAAACAATCAAGAAACGAGTCATGAATATCATCCTGCACAACAAAACATCTCCGTCCGAGCTATCCGAGGTGAATGTCATTCTCGGTGAGACATTTGCCGCGGCTGTCAAGGAGTTCTGTGGACAGTATGATGTTAATATCTCGTCCATCGACGTTATTGGCTCCCACGGTCAAACCATCTGGCTTCTGTCTATGCCTGAGGAGGGAGAGGTACGCGGTGCTCTCACCATGGCTGAGGGCTCATTTATTGCTTCTCGCACGGGAATCACAACTGTGACCGACTTCCGGGTTAGCGACCAAGCAGCGGGTCGCCAGGGGGCACCACTGATTGCTTTCTTTGATGCCTTGCTCCTGCACCATCCGACAAAGTTGCGCGCTTGCCAAAACATTGGCGGAATTGCTAATGTCTGTTTTATCCCGCCCGATTCCCTTGGAGGCACTGATGCCTGCTACGATTTCGATACAGGCCCAGGGAACGTCTTTATTGATGCCGTTGTCCGACACTACACCAACGGCCAGCAGGAGTATGACAAGGACGGCGAGATGGGCGCTCGCGGCACGGTGGACCAGGATCTGGTAGATGAGTTTCTTCAAACTCATCCCTACTTCCAGTTGGATCCACCGAAAACCACGGGCCGCGAGGTGTTCCGAGATACTTTAGCTTTTGATCTCATTCGCAAGGCGGAATCCAAAGGTCTTAGTCCGGATGATGTCGTTGCTACCGTCACTCGAATCACCGCTCAGGCCATCGTCGACCATTACCGCCGCTATGCCCCCAAGGACCTCCCAATCGACGAAATTTTCATGTGCGGCGGTGGTGCTTATAATCCAAACATTACACAATACATACAAGCACATTACCCTAGCACGAGGATTCTGATGCTGGACCAAGCAGGTATCCCGGCTTCTGCCAAGGAAGCTATCACCTTCGCATGGCAGGGCATGGAAGCAGTGGTGGGCCGTTCTATTCCCGTGCCCACTCGGGTTGAGACTCGGCAGCCATACGTCTTGGGAAAGGTATCACCAGGCAAGAACTATCGTAGGGTGTTGCAGCAAGGTATGCAGTTCGGAGGGGATAGGCACCACCTGCCTGCAGTATCTGAGCTGGTGAACTATGTGAACGGGGAGGTGTTTAACAACAAATGGTAATACATGTAAAGATATATCAAAAGAAGATCATTAGAATAAAATTTATACGCACACCCTTTGTGAACATACATAGTGACATTCGTATGAATGAATTTAAAGAGTAGTTAGTAGGTCAAGAAAGGGGGATGTGAATCCTCTTCTGGCTGGCTCAAACTCTAACGTAATTGTGTGGAGCTCCCGGAACCAAGATGACATAATCACATTGCGGCCTTCGGCAACTTTCGGCTGGATTCAGCAAGTCTGAAGGTGGACAGTGTAGATATATATCCCTACTACTACCGCATCGGACCAGGAGACAACCTCCTCCCCCCGGTCTCTGACGTGTGAAAGTAGTCCAAATGCCCCAGCGTCCCCGAAAAGTCCAGCGTATTTCAAGGGCCTGTATGTTACACCCTCGTTGTCCCCTTAGGCCCCGGCTCTAATAGCACCCAGGTGACCTTTGCCATCGACGTAGCATCAAATGCACGAAGACCCGAGGCCCACTCGAACCCTGTCAAAACTGTGTGGATTTTGATATCCCCTGTACATACGAGCGGCCGTTACGGAAAAGGGGTGGTCGTAGAGGAGCCCGCCAAGGAGAACAGGAGCCTGCATGCCAACCGGGTGGCGAGGTTGCCGCTACTACTACCTCCCCTCGACCTGCCCATTCGGAAGATGATCTTCAAGTTGGCGTGACTGCTCAATTATCGACACCTCTCGATAATAATTCTTGGGCAATCACGGATCCGCACTATAGCTCCGACTCACCGTTGACTCCCTGGAAGGCGCTTGCAATCGCCTGTCATTCTGTGGTGCAGGAACTCGCCCAGGTGTATTTTGAGATTGTTTATCCGATGTACTTCTCTCATTCCATGTCTCGCGAGGGTAGATTGTAAGATACTTGTTCTTGGACTAACCGCCTTATACCACGCAGATTTCCTCTATTCCATCCACCATCGTTTTTGAGAGTTCTCCGGGATGAAATGCATCTTAAGGACCAAGGGTTGTTCGCCTCGACAATGGCAATGTGTGCCTTAGCCTCCGCACGCGCCAGGGATGGCGGTTTATATTCGAATCAGCGATCACGATCACGGCTGTCACATTTACCACCAGAGGTCTTCTGGGCTGCAGCTAAGGAGTCTATCCCTCGGGACCTGGCTGCAGCAAGAGGCATCGAATACATGAGAGCATGTGCGATTCTCAGCATTGCCGCCATCCAGAATGGTCAGATCCGCGATATGCATCAATATTTAGGGATGTATCATACATTAAGTATCATGGAAGGGTTACATGATGAGAAGTTGTGGCCGAGAGACTTGAGCGTTGTGGACGTGGAAGTTCGACGGAGGCTGGTACGCCCCCCGTGCCTATGCGGTACCCTTTATCAGTGACAAACTAATGCAGGATGTAGTTTTGGTCGATGTATACGCTAGATGTGTTTTCGGCGACCGTATTGGGAGGCATAATTCGTTTCAGAGAAGTTCAGTCAAATGTACGCTACCCTAGAGAAGTGAATGACGATGTGCTTGATTCCGCGATAGAAGCACCGATATCGGCGGACTGTACCACACATGAACCATCGGTTTGGATGCGTGGGTGGAATTTTACCACTGATCTCTATCGAATACTGGAGCATGCTATTGACGGTCAGCGGCAAATGCAGCGCACCGCGAATGAGAGCCCCTGGTCGCTGTTTCGCCCGACCCCTGTCCCGGGCCCCTTGATTATGGAGCATGTACATTCCCTGTTCTCGGCGTTACCGTCGCAGCTTCAATCAACCAAGCCTGCTACCGGTGACCCTGAGCATGATATTGTTGGATTCCAATCTGCTAACATCCAAGCAACGCTCCAGCTTCTTAGCATGGTCCTATCTTCGAGTGAGGATCAAGGTGTGGAGGAGAAATGCGAGGTTGCGGGGAACGTGCTCAGCGTCTTTAGCACAGTGCCAATTGAATATCTCAAAGCAATCAGTTCCCCACTGGTACGTTAGTCCCATGACATATTATCATAATTTTCCCCTCCCGTCACTGTAGATAGACGTGCACTAATTATTGAAGCTCTATCATTTGGGGGGGATTGGATTCATTCTTGGATCTGTCATGGAAGGAAGCCTCTCCGAGATGTCTTACCAAAGAGTTCGCAAACTTCTGTAAGCGCCTAATCGAATCGTGTGACAGGTTAATGTACAACTGTGCTGATCGACAAGAAGATTAGACATGGCAGCGCTTTTGTCTCAAATGGAGTCCGGACTCACCCGCTCCACTGGCGCCAGTGAACGGCTCAAATCACAGGTCAAGCGGATAGATGAATACATGGATACGACTCGGCATGCCAATATGCGCTCTGAGCAGCCAGGAATTGATCAATCACAACACTTCGAAGGCTACATGAGACCTACCTCAGGCCAACCAGCAGACTTTAATGACCCACTAGCTTATTTCGAACTGCCTTCAGACTTGCTGGATGATTGGCCCTGGTCGTCCGGTGCTGGCTTATTAGAAGGGATGTTTCCGATGGCGTTAAGGAAGACAGAAGACTAGATGGTTGTTTGTTGACTCACTCTCCTCATTCGTTCCTAGCACGATAATATGGCGAATGGCAAGATGACAAGCTCAATTTTCCTGGACTTCCAGTGTGAGTGCCCTGTCAAACATGGTGTCTAGATTGGAATGTAACTATCCGAGGGGTATGAGACTAAAAACAAGTTACATATGCTAATGCATCCCTGGCGGTCGACCGGGTCGGCTCTAAATGAGTGCTTGTGTCTAATTCAGCGGTAACCGGTGTTTCACGCTCACGGTCTGCTCGTTGAAGAATAGAAGGTATGATAACTTTGCCATCATGATCAATTTCACGTGCTGTTAGCTGCAGTATTCCATGCCGTAGATTTATATCTACTATAAAGCCTTGATAGTCAGAATCTAAGCGCTTCCACCTCCACCCGAGGCTGGCCGAAGTGGGGGTAGGGTGGCACTCCCAGTAATCCCTCTTTTCTTGGATGAAGACTGAGGACTCGCCGCACTGAACTGGCGTAGGGAGTACATCTCTGCCCACACTTGAGTCACCGTCGCATGCATATGGAGCCGTGACATTATACTAGACGCTCGATGTGCATCATTTTCTTGCAACAGCGTCTCCAGCTGCTCTAAACAAAGTCGAACATGTCTGTTTTCGTAATGTGCCATCTTCTTGAGAGATACGACCTTGCAAGGTCTGTCACATTTGTCGCCCGTGATCCCGTTAGCTGAAGAGCGTGAACATGATAAGTTCAAAACATCGATTGAATTTAAAACACCCTCAGCTTTATCTCTCTCAATGCTGCCATAGTCATTCCAGAGCCGGACCTCATCAGCAGCATGCCTGCAGAAATCCTCAACGATGTATTGTTCTTCTGGGGTCCGGAACACATCATCATCTTGCTGCACTTGACTCAATGCCATGTGGAAAACCATATATTTGAGGATGACAGGGTAGAGTACATTGTCTGAGGCAGGCCCTCGTAGCCATGAAAAGAAGGTTGTCTTTCCGGTTTGGTCATGGAGGAGGTCCACTCCCTCATGTACTAGACCCTTGGAACTTCTAATATGGCCAATCTGGGCGAGTAAGGCAGATCTCAGCTCACTGCGCAGGTTCCACTTGTTGTAAGTGCTCACGGGGTCGGTGGTATCGGTGAGCACAAAGTTCATAAAGGACAGGAACATTGCTTTTGCCTCCTTTACTCTTGCGTGCTGTTCTCCATTGCTCTCATTGAGTTCATGGGTTGCATCAGGTCCAGTGGACAAACACCTTCCGGTATGCAATTTCTTCTGTATGAAATCCTCTAATTCATCTAGCTCTAGCGACGAGAAGTTAATCACC
Organism: Aspergillus costaricaensis CBS 115574; assembly: GCF_003184835.1. Taxonomy (NCBI): domain Eukaryota; kingdom Fungi; phylum Ascomycota; class Eurotiomycetes; order Eurotiales; family Aspergillaceae; genus Aspergillus; species Aspergillus costaricensis. The sequence continues at coordinate 752,313 of NW_020291814.1, forward strand.
TGGTGGTCCACGAACGTGTCAAGCTGGTATGTCGCTACTGTGATCCGAAGTACCATCAAGAGATAGCCTGTACTCAGGAAGTATGAACCTTTGTAGTTGCTCGCCACGAAACAAGACGCACAATAGAGGAGGTATTCTTCGCTGAGTTTGGCCCGTTGTGAAAAGAAGTCAATTTCGCGTAGCTCATCGATTATCATGTAGCCCTCGCGTACGGAAGCCTCGAGTACCCAACTCGGGATGTGGGAAAATGACGGGAGGGTCCGCAGAAAGTTTCCTTGCTTCTGGATGACAGATCTTGGGTTGTTGAACAGACCGCCCAATGTCTCACTGGCTTGGATATTGGGCATCGGCGCTAGCGTCGCGGAGATGATATAAGACCTTGAAACTGTTTCAATGCTATAAAGGGTTTTGTCAATCCAGAGCCGTTCTCTGATTGAAATGTAACCACGACTGTATGTGTATCGTAGGTACGACTCTGCTTGTTCAATGGCAGTTAAGGATGCATCTCACAGCTCACCTCTGAAAGGTAGTGTCAGGAGTCTCTTTATGGCCAATGTTGCATACGACGTCTCTTCAAGGCTGGATCGCGGTCCCCAGGATCCGTCAGCATTCTGGGTTCGGAGGAGCTTAGTCAACGCTTGGTGAACAACCAGCGGAACTCGGGCATCAAGGCCAGTGCTGCTGGATGTAGCAAAAGCGTCGCTGTCCCATTTGTGTATATAGTCCACTATTCCTTCACATGTTAACATAACGGGATAGTAGGGAGATATGTTCTATGAACAGTGTTAACATCTGTTCTCTCGAGCCCAACATCTGGTGGTAAAGCCAATTTCTTACCCATTTATCTTGAAGAAAGCCATCCGACTCCCACCACGCATGACACAAGAACCGAACACACTTCTCTATCTGGAAAATGTATCTGCTATTATTTTCCATGTGAAGGAGGGCCATTAGGACATGAGCGTTAGTGCTGATGCTTGGGTTTCGCTCGATTCCAAAGGTCAGAAAATGATCGTGTGATTCGAATTTGCTGATTAAAGAATCTGGACATGCTGGGAATCCCAACAGTCTCAGGAGCAATAATGCTTTCGCGGTGTCATCGGCGTCCACGCACATTCCCGGTGCTAGAAGAGTTCCCAGTCAGCGTCATTCTATTGTCTGTCGTCAATCTACCCCTTGAACATAGACATTACCAAATCCGACTACCTCATCCTGTGCTTTTAACATGTTATTTACTTTGAGTCCAATATTATTCACCAATGGCTCTGTTTCCTTGCCAAGAGGGACATTGTTTTTCAAAAGAGTGACGACTATCTGCTCGCGCGGAAATCGACATCAGTATTCGACAAGCCAGTAGTTCATCATGCAGGGATAGCTGAAGAAGAAAGGAATGTGGAAGATGACTGGGAACAGAGAGATGAGAGAGGAAGGGATTTACGAACCCATGAGGATTCAAACGCAGTCGTCGGATATGTTGAAGGCACGCCGCCATTTTGACCCGCATGCGGAGAATTGAGCGCACGGCGGATATATGCCTCTGCATCTGCATCCCAATTCTCGCTGTGAATGAGATACGCGGCCGTTGCTGACGGAGAGCCCATCATGCTGCCACATGTTTTGAGCATAGAGACCCGGTTAAAGTCTGCGTACCCAATAAGCCCCTCCAGGGAGTGTGCAACGGAAGTAAATCCCTTTTTATAAAGGCTTTCTATCGGGAATCGGGAAATCCTCTTGTCCCGAGCTGGCAAAATCCAAGCGAGCACGGCTGCATTGTCGAGATGGATGCCTTCTTCCTCAATAAGCTCCAACATTTTTGGTAGCCACAGTTCAGCGCCGATCGGAAGCTCATATGCGACTGCAGCTGGTAATTTAGGAAGAGCTTGACGCAGAAAATGTGTAGCCCTAGATATTTTCTTGTCCAATGCTTGACGACTCGTGTGATCCTTCTCTTCGTTCAGGTGTTTTTTGAGCGCCAGGAGACCAGCAAGTGTACAGGCAATACGGTCAAAAAGTACCGCATCTGCATCCCATCCGCCATCCTCACACTGGGCTTCTGATAGAAACTTGAAACATTCAATGAAAGTCCAAACCGTCTCACGACCTGTCACCGGTTTCTTTACCATTGACACCCAAGCGGTATCGTAGATGCTACCTGACACTGCACCAATTCCATAATCAGGATGCTGGTCTTTCCCCAAATATTGTAAAAGAGTAGTAGCCTCTTGGTGGTAGGACACTTGGACCTGCTGCTCCGACTTTTGAGGTATCTTTGGTCGCATGGAATGCATAATGGGAACCCAGAAGATCAGTCCTGTCAGTAAGCTTTCTGACCTTTGATAGTAGCAGCCGAATGTCAATACTTGGGTCGAATGGGCGCGCCTGTAGGAATTGACTAAGATGCGACGAGGGTCGTTGGACATGGCTTATATGTTGTTTATGTCACTCCGGCCATATTCCCAAACAGTGTAGTGCATGTTCATCATGCCTCATTTGATCGGATACATGTCGGAAACAGGAAACCAAATAAAATACATGAATTCTAACGCACAGGTAAGGAGCGCGGGATGCAGAACGCCGTGTTATCTCTCCTACCCGTTTGAGTGGGTTGCAGTTCGGTAATCCGGTTTCCTGCAATGTTCAATGAACCGTTCAGGTTACCAACATACTTATTGAACCGTTCTGCTCACTTGCAGGATTGAACGGCTTGATTCTTTCAAGTACAACCCATTAGTCTACCACGTACATAGCTTTTGCCCAGACCGCCAGGGCATCCGCCAGTTTGACTGGTTAGTAACGTAGTCCCGCGGGTCCCTATAGCAGTAGCTGCCATGAAAACAATTTGGGTAACCTGATGATGTATATGACTGGATTGTCAGCATTAGTATTTCCAAATCATGATCTGCAACATTAGATACCTTCTATAGACTGTTGGTCATCCTCGTACTACTGTTGATGAAACCAAAAATTTCTTTGCCTTCCTTGCCTTCCCTTCTTTTTTGTAGTCTCCCCTGCTTTGCTTCCCGTTCCGTCGAATGTCGTACCATTTGTTTTCGTCCATGACTACTATCCCATTGCCTGTACCTTAGTTGCTCGACAACTAAACGCGAGAGAACCAGTTTAGAGCACAAATTATCACTGCAACAGCTACCTGTGTCTGGAGGCGTGTCTGGAATGCTTACACAATGAGTCATAATCTAGGACCATTGCCAGCCATATAATCAAAAAGGGGGGCGGCCACAGTATACAAGATTTCTGGTGTATGAAGCAACCCTGAAGGTGTTCAATGATGATTTTCTCTGACAAACCCACAATGTGAATAGTATGGGGCATTGAACAATCTTCTTGTGTGTACTCCTGCCTGAGGCATTAACGAGTAAACCAGGCATCATGTTTTTGACAATAAGTGATACATAGCTAGCTCCACATTACTTACTATTTGACTTGGCTCTTAACTCTATGACTATGGAGCTGATGTAGTAACCCTCAAGCTAGTCATATTCCTTTACAAACAACTTTTGGTCCACAGCGAGCAGGTGGTGGGGGATACTGCCGCTCTTCTCCGTCTTAGATATAACCTAAGTACACCTAATAGGGTCGTGCTCAACGATATCATCAATATCATCTCCCCATATAAGCTGACTGCGTAATACTTTCAGCGGAATATGGACTTTGCTATATTACGCTAAGGACCGTTGACTATAGTACTCGGCTATCATCTTCCAATTCGGTGTTTTGAAACATTTCATGGTCCTTGTAGTCTCTTGAGTCGCACATATATATATCTGTGATGTGCGTGATTTTTACCTCCGAGTAGTATCATTACCCCCGGTGATGAGCCTGAGATTAGGATCGTATATTGATGGACAACAGTTTCAATACGAAGAGAGATTCATCAGCAACTTTAGAAGTTGTAAGAACGTCTGTATTGTTCGATACTTTGCTGGCAGTAAACAGCAGGACATTGACATTTGGGCAGGGGCTAGCGTGCGTCTAATACCACACTCCGCCTACACTTGGAAGGTCAGGCGTGCTCACAGCCTCACCGCCTGCTACTTTGATCCAGCTTCCAGTGAGACAGAAACCTTATAACTCAGGCGAAGAAGCTTCTTGATCCGGAAGGCAGCAAGATTTATATCTGTACCAAAAGCTCGCCTTACCTTATCGGGAGTGAGCCTTGCCCACTGAGGTAAGCGGCAGGGTGTTGTGGCATTAGCGGAAGGGAGCGTCTCCCTATATTTGCCTGATGGTGACGAAGAGCCTGCCTATGCTACTACAACTTGTCATTAAGCCCCAAAATTATCCGTTAATTATGTGTGCACTAGGATGATGTTGTATTGACGATCATATAGCGTGTCACAACTGATCGGCTTTCTGGAACAGCAACGGGCGCAGGCGCGACCCAGGTGATGATACTTTCAGATCAGCAGCTTCAACGTTGTCCTCCTCGAGCAGGTATTGATAGACCTCCCATGCCTGTACTTGCACTCGCCTAGACGAGGCAAGAACTATTCCATCTGCAGCAATAGCTTCTGCGCGAATACTACGCAGTGCAAAGGGTACATGATGGACTGTCTCAAATCCCCGCCGTGCCACATTTGTCTCGAGTTCTCCGTTCCGAACATCCTCGTTCCATCCATCCGGTAAGCTGTCACTGGTATCCACTTGCAATTGGAGCCGCCAATTGACCGTCTCGGTATCCCCATTCCATGATAAGTATATATCGGTTCCACCGCTGCCCCAATGGGTCTCATGTCGCTGAAAGGCTACCACAGCGGGCTCTTCACTGGAAAGGCCTGTCCAGTTTGCCCGAAAGGCCCGGTAGTTCTGCACGTCGCCGCGACTGAGCGGTCGGGAGTCCAGATATGCGTGGTAGAGTGGTTCTCCATCGGAAGAAAATTCGGTTATCGCTCCCTCTGAGCCCCAATTTATGAAAACATTCCCATTGGGAAGGGTTTGCAATGAGCCTTGTGATCTCACCAGCAGTAGATCAGGAGGAATAAACGAGGACTCGAGGGAAGCATAGCGAGTCGGATGATCCAGTCTGAGGATTTTGCCGCGGGAGTAGGGATAAATCCGGACCTCCTTGTCACCGCCACCGCCACTTTCAGAGCCATATACGGCGTTGTCAAATAGCGTTATCCTTGTCACGTCGCTATTGTCGACCTGATCAAGGTATCGGGCATGATGCTGGAAGCCAAACTCTACGTTAGGGCCCAGGGCGAAATCGGATCGCGACCCTCCTAGTCGCCAGATGATGCTGCCATCTGTGCTGTTAATCTTGTAAATGGTGCTGGCATGACGCGCGGACACAAGGTAGTGACCGTCGGTGCCCTTGGTCACCGAATTGATGTGAAAATAGTCCCAGGCAGTAGAGCTATTGTGGCCAATCCCCGCTTGATCGTTGGGAAGCGGGAGAGCAGATTCTGGGATACGCATAGGCGTTAATATCTACACAAATCTTTCCCTCCCTGATGTAGAGTACTCCACTGTGATAAGCCAAAGAGGTGGGGGCCAACGTACCCTCCGGGCCAATATGATCCAGACTTCTCCATTCGAACAACACTTTGCCGTCATTGATATTCAATTCTGTGTGACCTGATAAGCCTTATCGTGTTCCATAAGACATTACGAACTATCCTGAGATAGAGCTAACCTTGAAATATTGCGTTAACAATCCAATGTTGCCGCCGGTCGGATGTGTAATTGCTCAGATCTCGCACCTCCGGGTGATGGACCTGGATCAAAGCCGTCGATTCGTTCAAGATCTCGAACTCATGTTTATCGGAGAGCAGATGGTTACCCGCGCGGAGTTCTTTGATCGTCTCATACCGTTGATTCAGGAGCACATGGTGACCATGACCATGGCCATAGAGTCCATTGTGCGCACCTTCGAATGCGGCTAGAACATCCTGACCATTCCACCGCGCGGCTTGAAAGTTCCCTGTCCAGGTCGAGAAGTAGGTGTACCCGGACCAGACGAGCTCACCATCGTCACTGAATATATACGCACCAGGCTGCTGTGGTGCTCGATGTGCCGGCTCGGAAACGGCATTGAACGGGGCGATGAAAATGTATCCTCGTTCTAGCCCGTTGTTTGGAGGAATGGTGATATTGAGACGGGGTGGGGAGAGATCAGGTCTTGATTTATACCTATTATTGGCGATGGCCACATGGCTAAACAGTATGTAATTCAGGCATAGCCATGGAAAGCGCATGATAATAGGTAACAACATGGTTTAACACTACTTATCCAAAGAACACTTGGAGGCGACCGTGACTCTGAACTTAAGTAGTGCCACACAGGAATCAGCTAACCCAATCACCTCATCCGCCCTAAGATGAGGCGGCATACCAAGGAAAGTGATCGTCAACTGGTATTACATTTACCGCATCCCCGAGAATATTACTGCATCCTATACCGTGTGACTTTCAGCAACTGAATAACTTGAAAGGTCTAGTATGAGGAAGAAAGTCGGAGCTTCATTGAAGAACTAGTACTCCTACTCCGCATTCTAATATGTCCCCGCCACAAAATAATGCATTGAAAGACTTTGAAGCTTACTGAGAATGTAGAACTCCCCATTTTACTATGCACTCATCTATGGCTGGTTTATGTAACACTCGCAGAAATAAGGGAAGGAATATTGATCGATCGGCTGGAAGGGGCCTTTGACCGCCACGACATCCAAATTCATTGAGCACATCAGCGAATTTTCAATCTCTCAAGTGTGGCTCGAAGTGTACAGAGCCCGGAATCTGGTCTCTTCCGATAGCAATGATTCAGGCCTGTCAAATTCCATTAGTTCCCCATCTTCGAAGAACGCAACCTTATCGAAGGCGGATATGTTCTCGTATCGGTGCACGATTGAAAGAACGGTGCAATGATTGAAATGACTAGCAACAATGCGTTCCATGAGCGATTGGGTAGAAAGATCGACTCTAGAGACAGTAGTTAATTTCTGTACGCATTTCTCGGAGAAGGCCCCTAAGGGAAAAAAATAAAAAATAAAGAAAATAAAAAAGAAAATCCAATATTGGAAAGGATTATGGGCAACACACCGACTCATGGCTTCATCAAGGATTAGAACCACGCTCTTCCTCGCCATACTGCGCGCAAGTGCCAGCAACTGCCCTTGCCCGGCCGACCATAATTCCGGCTTTAGATCAGCGTCCAGTCCGCCCATCTTCTGAACAATAGCAGACAAATGGGTGGCTTCGAGGACGCCTTCCAGGGCGGATTCCGACAGTGTCTCATCAGGATCGATATTCAGCCGGATGGTTCCGGGCAGAAAGCACGGATCTTGGGGCACGACGCTCAGATGCTTGAGGATATCCTGTGAAGAGACATTGATGATGTCGACCCCGTCAATTCGAACGGCGCCGCTTTGTATGGGAAGCAATCCACCAAGACAGAGCACAAGGGATGACTTGCCACTTCCCGAGCGTCCGCAGATGGCGACCTTATCCCCTGGCTCGATGCGCATTGAGACTGATTTCAGAACGGGATGAGATCTGTTATCTACGGGTCAGGCATCCATGCTTGCGGGCTATCGGCAGGCCACACATCGGATTGAGCGATATGCGTGAAGGCAGGTTAAGTGATTACATACCTGTAAGCTGCGACAACCTTATCGAATTCGATTTCACCATGACTAGGCCATGATACCTTTTCATTTAGGGACAACAATGAGTTAGCATCGAAACGTTTACTCTGCTCTTCCGACGGCACGGTCTCCCCGAAGCTTTTAATCCGGGAGACCGCCCCAAGGCATGATTCGGTCAGCGACCAAAATTTTAGCAAGCGTGCTAAAGACTGGGTAAAGCTCATGAGGGTCACAATTGCTGTTCCAGATGAGCCTGAATTGAACGAATCCCTGGTAAAGACGATGAGGATCATGAGAAGAACCACCAGTCCACTCGCCAACAGATCCATAGCGAGGGTCAACCACTGTTGGATCATGAACAAGGTATAGACACATTTCTGTGAGTCATCCACAAGCAAGAGGTTGTTACTCTCAAACCATCGTTGTCGGCGAAATGCACGGATGGTAGATACACCGCTCAATGTCTCAGAAAGATGTTGATACAATGGAGCTTTGGTCTCGATGCTGAGAAGGCGTATTTGTCGAGATGTCCGGAGGTAGTACCGTTGAAGGAAGTAGCATACTAACAGAAGAGGTGGAACTGTGAGGGACATGTACTTCGCTACGACGAACAGTATGATCATCTTCAGCAAACAAGCCCCGAGCGCTTCGGCACTTGTAGTGTTAACATATGAGCGGTTTCAGATACTTCGAAAGATAAAATTATTATAAGCACACCAACATACCTTTTGTTGTGTTAATGGCGGCAAGCGGTAAGGTCATGTCGGTAAGTTCCAAGTCCTGGTTGAAACTAGAAGTGCAAGCGTTTGATCAGTGGCTGCGATTCTTTGGGGCTTCTCAGCGAGACTTACCGATTCAGAATGTCGCCTGAATTAGCCTCGCTAAGCCAGAAGAGCGGTGCACTAGCCATTCGTCAGCGAAGGGCGCAAGAATTACAGAGGTGTGCCGTACCGCAAAAGAGCGCTTAGCATGGATAGATGTAGACGTTCTGCAGTGTTGGATATCATACGAAGAAGATAAATCCTGTAGCCGGTTATTGTCATGTAGTACGTAGCATGTGCATGGGCTGGGGGTATACCATGAGCTGGCAGCGCCAATAATTACAGCACCTAGCCCAAGGGCAATAAAAACGCCCAAGTACATCCAATGTGGCCTGTTTGGGCTTTCAGTACTGGCCTCTGACCACCACTTGAGCCAAAGTGCTGGGACCACTCGATCAGCTTTGGTTCAGGTACTACGTCGTTTTGGGAGTTAGGGACTGATCTCACTTGGAAAATTTTGGCAGAACGCAAAGACAAGAACAAGTACTATGTAAAGAACTGAAAGCCTCAACCCTGCGGACTTTAGGTAATATAGATAAACAGAGCGATCTTTGACCGGCTGCGAGATCCCCTGTTTTGTATCCAGTATGTCATCATTGGAGGAGATGTCAGCGTCGAAAGATTGAGAAGGCTGCTGTTCTGGTGAGGCCAGTTGTTCGTAGTTGTGGTCGTCAGGAAACGAAATTTGATGACCAGAAGAGGGTGTCGAAGGGGGAGACGGCTTGTATGTCACGACTGTACCCTCTTTCAAAAGATGAATCTCATCGGCAAAGGCCGCTACTTTGGCTATATAGGAGAGTCAGCCTAGTTAGCAAATCAAAGGCCGTTGAGTACAGGAACAAACCATTATGTGTCGATAGGATAACAGTAATGCCTCTGGAATGCAGGTAACCCGTATGCCTGTCCAGTAGCCTTTCACAAATACTATTTATATTGGCCCCATCAAGTCCGCTGAAGATATCGTCAAGGACTATCATCTTACAGCCGGAATAAAGGGCACGAGCAAGGGCCTAGAACAATATATTGCTGTTATTGGAAGAGAACACCTGAATCAACATACAGCAGCATCTTACCAGGCGTTGTTTCTGCCCTCCACTGAGCATGAACCCCTGTCCTCCGATTCTGGTAAAGTCTCGTTCTGGCAGAGCTTGAACCTCCTCGGTCAAACAGCACAGCCAGAGTACGTGACGGTACCAGTCCGGTTGAAAGTCGAGCGGGCCAACGATGTTACCCCGGATACTGGTATCCACCAGCCAGGGGGTCTGGGCGCAGTATGCAATGGGCATAGAGGCTATTGATACGCGGCCACTACTTACGGCGGTCTCACCTAGCACAGTCTCCAGTAGCATCGTTTTTCCGGAGCCTATTGGGCCCATGATCGCGGCGAAGGAGCCTCTTGGCACGCTCAAGTTTACACGGCAGAGCACATCACATTCCGCAGGTTCCCACCTTATAAAAGCATCTCTGCATTCCACAATGGTTTCCTCATTTGGATCCAATAAACCGCTACTATCACTGTCAAGTAGGGTCTTCGATGCATTGTGTAGGGCGATATAGTCTTGAATTCGACTGAAAGAGCCGAGACACTGAACGATGGCAGGTAACGTTTGTATGAAGGTCCAGACTGGCATCGTAATGAGTGTCATTAAGGACAATGCTGTGAATGCCTGAGAGGGATTCAAAGAGTAAATCTTTGTTGTGAATGAAATTATCGTGAATAATGTGAACGAGGCTGCCGGAGCAGCAAGCCACGGGAAGCTGGCTGTGGAGAACATGTCAGCAGAGCGCTGTTGCAATCAAACCAAACGTGCGAAGGTTATTGAGAAGCCGATGACTAGAGATGAATTGTTGTCTGCAGCAGTGGAAGGACACTTACAGATAAGAACTTCCCAAAATATCAGTATGCGAAATTTACGCGAAGTGGCGATCTCGGTAGAACGAAATCCAGCGATAACTGCCTCGACTCGTTTACAAAGACCAAGCATTTTGAATGATTTTATGCTGCTTAATGCTTGCCTGGTAGCATGCATTCTGAGCTCGACCTTCGTAACCCATGCACGCTGGGCCCTATTCTTGGACTTTGAGACTTTGGTTATTATCGATATACATCCTGGTATGCGTCAGAGGCAAAGCTAATAAAGCACTGTATTGGAGATACATACCCAGGGAGAGGATGACGGGCATGATACATGACACCGCAAGCTGGCGTTCTAATAGCCACAGTGCCAGCCCAATGTCAATAGGGGATGCCCATATCTCGTGTATGTCACGTAAGCTAGTTGAAATACGCTCCACGTCTGTCCCAATTAGTGTGATAGCCGTGTCAGTGCCCATATTGCCGGATCGTCGGGTGAGAGTCTGCGCATAGACTGCCGCAAGAAGACCGCCACGAATACTAATAATGAACTGATACGTCTGTCGACTATAGAACGCCGTGGATACCTAAGACACGTTAGGATTGGAATATGAATCGTGCGAAGCAACAGTTATATCCATCGTCCACTCACAGCAAGACCAATATATACAATCCCTGAAGCTGCTATCAACCCATACCCCTTGTTTCTTGTCTCTTGATCTTCTGGAAGTGCTGCGTATGTGGTAATTTCACTGACCAAAAGGGGCTGCATAATGGTAAATGCCGAAACGCAAAGTCGAGGGATAACTGCACTGAAAAAGGCCATCTTGTACGTCCGTAAGAGTGTGATTGGCAATTGATTTCCTTTAGATTGATCGGCTACTAAACAGCATCATGAGCTTTGATGTTCATAGCGATTGCAGGGGCCATGTAGGACTCAGCGTATAAGCATACCTCTCTCCCAAGACCTCTGTAACTGCTTCTTTAGCCGCAAGCTCGTTAACTCCAAGGCGACATTGGGGACATCTGGTAAGCCTAAGGGACGGGTAAACCCTTTCTGCAACACCGGAAGAACCCATGTTAACAGTCCCAAACCCCAAAGACCACTTGTCTCCTCGAGGGTTGTCTGTCGATGTCTTGATGCTACCAGTGAGTTGTTCTTTGTTAAGGATTCTGAGATAAGCAAAATAACGTGAGCGGCTAGCACAGTACTGCATAGGGCTGTTACGGTCGACGAGTTAGATGCCAACCAAAACGAACGGATAGAAACACCATCAAATAGCACCACCAGAAAAAGATAGATGTTGATTAGAAGTGGTGGCCGCTGTGTCCGATTATACTCCAAGTATGATAGACACAGTGCTACACAAGTTCCAGAAATTCGCAATAACTGGGCAGCCAAGCTTGCCGAGGTCTTGAGAACGGCTATTCGTTGACGGAACACGAGCAGTGCAACCTCGAGTGCAAATAGAGTGAGATACAATGTCTGCATCTTGTTAGCAAGGGAGCCTATATCCAAGGTCGCCATTGCGCGACTAACCGAATTGTATACAACTCTATACGTCCTGATAATTATAATCGGTTTCCGGTACAAATGAAACGCCCGGATGATGCCTAAGATAAGAAAGATGGAACAAGGAACACAAACTAGAAAGACATCCTCGAAAAGCAAGGTAAAATCGAATGATCGGCATTGGGTTGCTACCACGGGGCCGAAGGAGGCATCGCTAGCCTGGCAAACGCTTTGAATTCCCATAGCGACAACTGCTAGAAAGGGATTATTAGGTATGCAGGATGGGGTTACAGTAAATAGTCACAGGCCCCAGGTGTTGACCATGTTCCGACTTCGGCGCTCAATACTTGCCGGTCAAGTGAGGCGATGATGCTCATCAGGCTATCTCAGCCTTGCCTCAAGTACGAGATTACGCAGATCTTCGACCCGGAAAAGGTAACTGCTCGTGTGCCCCAACGCCTTACTCTTCAGATCAATGGACTGACTATCGCGCAATCATCCTTCAGGGTTTGCAACAGACTACGCCCGTGTGCGCGGGAGGGCCCGCGGGCGGAGGGGCACGATCCCAGCCAATCATGCTGTAAATATGATACTTGAGTCGCGGCTTATATGGGGGCCATTTTTCGGCGACACCGATCTAGAACCCGCATGAGGGTATTATCCAACATAAGCATCTGCTGCTGCAGGTCTAAATCCCATGCCAGCAACAAAGGAGAAGCGTGGATGGGAAATAACGCCATTAGAATAAGCGATCTCGTCATGTTCCTGAGGATTGCCGATCAGTCGAGTCAGACGGCTGGACCCCTGCTTTCCGCTGAGCGATAGACAGGAGCTTGAGCTCGCAAGTACGGAATTGTGGAACTACTTAAGAACAATGAGTGTCACTTGAATTGTTGCTATCCAGCGCCCACCCATCTTTTCATCATCGATTGTGACGAAGTATCAGGATAAAATTATGCCTCATTCAGAAGCCTCTCGGAAGCGAATGGAAACCAGTGCCAACGTGACGAGCGGCGCTCATGGAGTACGTATATCCTGTATGTTTGTTTCAGAGAGCATACTAATCGCAAATCCAGAAGCAAACTCAGATCAGGGTCCTAGTTGCCTGCCCTCGTTCGGGTTCCACACTCTTCATGCGAATCTTTCGCGAACTCCCGCGCTGTGCAGTTACGAGTCGCTTGATTCTGCAAGGAAACTATCACAAATTCAGCGACCAGACTCTAGCTCGAATCAAGCCAGACTATACTATTTTCTCTCATCCGGAAGCCCACCCGGTCTATCAAAAAGCGGTGTCGGAAGGCTTTACCACACTAGTCACCAAAGAGGAGTTGGGTCACGAATTCTTCAAGGGCGAATGTGACTTCAACGTACTTCCCAATCGAGACGCCTACGAGAAAACGCAGCCCGCGTTTCTGGTCCGGGATCCTGTCCGAGTGTTTGATAGTTGGAAAAATATGGGCTGGGGTGATCTATACAGCTTCTTCATTTGTTATCGGTCACTCTTCAAAATGCTCACGGCCAGCCCAACACCTCAAGTTGTCCTGTATGAGCAATTGGTGGCCAATCCCAGGGACACAGTAACCACACTGGCAAAGTACTGGGGCATTGAATACGATGATGGCTGTTTGGAGTTTAGGCAACCTTTTGGGGATTATCTATTCAATGGTTACCGAGAGCAATCGATCTATCAGGGTGCCGTTCCTGACCGCCTCTTCAATCGCGTCAAGTCTCACACCCACGTCGAGGACTTCCACGGCCACGGGCTGCTATCCGCACTTGAAATCGAACATATCGAAGCCGAATTAGGTGGCCTGTACCTGGAGGCCTATGGCCCCCAGCTAAATCCCATATCGAATGTTCTCTCCGGAAAGACATGGTTTGGCTTCGATCTCGACGATACTCTGCACGAGTTTCGCAAAGCGTCTGCTCATGCCTCCCATGCTGTCTTCGCCGCAATTCGAGCCAACCATCCCGAGGCCAACAACACAATCGATGATCTCCAGACCACCTATCGTGACATCCTTCGTTCAAACACTGCAAATGCGTTCACAGATGGAAAATCATCCGAGGATTATCGCAGCGACAGATTTAGACGTCTTCTCGAAGCCCATGGGCATGCGCCTTCTCTGGTAGAAGTGGAAGAGCTGTTGGCAGTATACAAGAGCAGTCTCCGTGCCGCCCTGACCCTGAAGGCTGGGGCACTTCGTCTCCTAGAGAAGCTCAAGGCTCATGGTAAGAAGATAGTTATCGTCACCGAGGGACCACAAGATGCACAAGAATGGACGGTGTCGGAGCTTGGGTTACAGCCATTCATCGATATCCTGGTCACTACCAATGAGGTCGGAGTGTCCAAGGTAGATGGTCTGTTTTCCGCGGTCCTAGAAAAGCACAGCATTGTCTCAACTGATATGGTATACGTGGGGGATAGCGAACAGCGCGACATTGAACCAGCGCGGGCTGCCGGGATAGACACTGTGCTGTATGATGAGAAGAGCAACTGCCGGCTTCAGGACCCTCACGACCTGCGGCTAAACTCGCTCCCAAAACTGGAGTATCTGATGGCCCGTCCTTGGGCCGCCTGAGCTGTGGTCTCTGAGTAATCTGCATTAACAAAGTGATTCTTTCATGTTAATAGAGTACTTGAGTCGACAACATCTTTGTATATGTTGGGAGTGCCGACTGTAAAATGTGTGCATCTTGGATTTCAATTGTTTTTCCGGATAAAACTGAGGCGACAGCTGTGGGTGGTTTCACTCACTAGCTATCTGCTCTTCGTACTAAATATAGCCAATTCAGGTAAGAAGCATCAAGGGTTGAAAAAAAGAAAAAAAATAGAATAGGAATTTGAGCGAGGTAAGGAAATGTTTGCCAACAATTGACTTATAGAGTATTTATTAGAATAATGGTTGAGGCTGTACTTTGAGAGGCTATTTGAGGAGCAAGTAGCAGGTGTTTCTGTGGGTAAAGGAATAAAGATGGTAAAGATTTTCGACTCGAAGAGGCGCACTCTTATCAGCGTCCCAAGTACCATGTATCCTCCGATTCCAACCAACAATTAATCATGATTTTGAAGAATGTCAATTAGCTACCACCAGCCTTCACTCGTGCAATTCCCTCCGCCTACCTTACAAGGTAAAGTCCTTCCCTATACGGTAAGGCTCGCTTTCCGTACTCACCGCCTGCTTCATACGATTCCTTACTGTCTGGGAAGTTGAATTGCTGCCTTGGGCGCATGAGATCATGAATGGCGGGCGGTATAAGTATGACGCTTTAAAAAGCAAGCCTTGCCTTATGGATGTGGCAGTAGCGTCTCCCTCAGAATATTTAGACTTGAAGTAGACTGAAGCCCCACCATCGATTAAGTTGTATGGACAAACCCCAGTAGACTAAGATAGCGATGTATTTTGATATCATTATGTTTCTGATTAAAACTATGGATTTTTGGGTCACAATAAAATGCTGTCTTCATATATATCAATTATTTCCTTTCGTCTATACCATGGCTAGATACGTAAAATATATCATATCTAAGTGCTATTCTGAGAAGTACTACGGATATTTGTTTTGATCTGACCTGGCCCGGCAATTGGCCATTTTAATGTTTTATCAAGCTTTGCATCTTAATGTTTCATTTGTCCGTGGTGTAAGGGTGGTATCATAATTTATATCCAATTGCTCTTTGATTGAGGCATTTTATCTGATTGCGGGATTCTTCATAATCCTGGTCTAACTTGCTGATGCAACTAGTACCGAGATAGCTGACCACGATGTAGGAGATCAAGATTCGAGATGATTGAGAGCTATTAGTGGGCCGAAAGTGGCTGATCTGCAAGACGATCCAGAAAGAAGGCCTTTCAGCGGCTTCAGACAAGGCAACCTTTAGCGCGAAGTGTAAAGTAAATTCCGATATGACCACATACAGGCAAGAACTGCCACCGGTGGTGGTTGATTATAATTTTTCATCCTGATCATATGAGGTGGCACGGGCTATTTCCTTGGAAGTGAGGGGTTTATGTGCGGGGCATGCATACTACGGAGCTCCAGGTTCGGAGGGGGGACCAGATCTCACTGGTTGAAGGTCATATCCGCATGCAGGCCTTTATAGGGAGGGACACTTAACTCCGTATGAGTACTGTATATTTTGCAGAAGTTCATATGCAAGCTCCGCGGCCTCCAAGCACAGGTGTGGGTGCTTGGGCCTCAAGTGCCTGCCTCAAAGGGGGTTCTGGGTGTTTCTTGCCAGGCACGTAAGTACCCTTCAAAACCTATAAAGGCCTTCATCAATATTCCAATGCATAAATGCTCCAACATTCTGCTTCACTAACTATTTCGAACATCGATATCGGATTTTCTGTGTTTCAGTAACAAATCCTAATCTTGATAGCTATCCTGTAACCTCAAAACCACAGTGTACTCGTGTACTCGATTGTGCCTGTCATGACCGTGCCGCAAAGCTGCACTGTGCTGGTTATCGGAGGAGGTCCCGCCGGTTCATATGCAGCAGCAGCTTTGGCTCGCGAGGGGATCGATACAGTCCTACTGGAGGCGGACAAATTCCCCAGGTCAGTGGTCACAATAGGTTTTCTGGAATTCTCAAACTCACCCTAGATTGCTGTCTGTTGGCCCAACTCATGCGTGATAGGTATCATATTGGCGAGAGCACTCTTCCCTCCCTACGCCATTTCTTCAAATTCATAGACTTTTACGATACTTTCGATGCCCACGGATTTTACCACAAGGTAATTAATTGCTACCCCATCCTCACCGGCCTTTTCTTGAATTGTGAGTTAACAAGCCATTTCGACACCGCTACATATAGAACGGCGCAGTTTTCCGACTTGCACAAGCTCAGCCTGATGCCTGTAAGTTCATTCCTACTTTTGTTTGCTATGTACCTCTCTCTTGTATACATATTCACATGAATATGCTAATACCTGTCAAGATACGGACTTTCTCGAAGCAGGCGGTCCTGATGCGTACGCGTGGAACTTAGTCCGATCAGAGTCCGACAACTTGCTCTTTAGACACGCGGGGACCTGTGGTGCTCACATCTTTGACGAAACCAAGGTCGACACAGTTCAATTCGAATCACACATTAGTGTAAGCTCAAAACCAGATAGTGAAGGTAACGAAATATTGAATCCAGGACGACCTGTGTCTGCCACATGGGTCCGCAAAGACGGCAGTTCTGGATCCATCGCATTGAAGTACCTGGTGGATGCTAGCGGGAGGAATGGCATACTGAGCACGAAGTATCTTAAGAACCGGAAACATAACGATAACTTTAAAAATGTTGCAAATTGGGCTTACTGGAAGACTGACAATCTGTACGGTCTTGGAACGCACATGGAAGGTTCGCCGTACTTTGAGGCATTAGACGGTAGGTTCGGGGAAAAAACCAATCTCCACCTCTCTGCTTGACTGTCGACCCTTTTGCTGAGGAACACATAGACGCCAGTGGCTGGGCTTGGTTTATGCCACTACACGATGGCACTCGCTCCGTAGGAGTTGTTCAGGACCAGAAACTTGTGACTGAAAAGAAGCGAGAGCTAGGACGTCCCTCGACCTTGGACTTTTACAAGCAATGCGTCGAAAAGGCGCCCAGGACTAGCAAACTCCTCTCGGGGGCGGAGATAGTTACCACTGTCAGAACGGCCTCAGATTGGTCTTATACCGCGTCAACTTATCACATACCAAATGCACGCATCTGTGGGGACGCCGGAAGTTTTATTGACCCCTTGTTCTCCTCGGGTGTCCATCTCGCTGTGACAGGCGGTCTCTCAGCGGCAGCTACCATTGCAGCGTCGATCAGGGGCGACTGTGATGAGGAGACGGCGGGGTCGTGGCACACCAAGAAAACGGTTGAGAGCTATACTCGATTTTTCTTGGCGGTTAGCAGTGCTACGAAGCAGATCCGTGAACAGTATGAGCCTATTATTCAAGACATGGAGGAGGAAGGATTTCAAAGAGCCTTTGATCTTCTGAGACCAAGTACGTATCCATTGAAGCAACATGTTATGGCTCCAAGCTTTCCGTTGATGATTCAACTAAGTTCCCTTTTTGGTTTAGTCATTCAAGGTACCGTCGATGCCGATGATACAGGGAAAGTATCCCACTCCGAAATATCCAAGGCACTCGAATTCTGCTTTAGGGCTTTCACATATGTCCCGCCAGAGAAGAAGGACGCACTGTTTGAGAAGCTGAAGAACCTTGGCGTTGAATCCGGACAAAACGACGCGAGAGAGGCAAAGACACTCGATGGCTTAGAACAACACCTTACAACGGACGAGCTGCAGGTGCTGGAAATACTACGAAGTAGGCGTATGATTCGTGAAGACCCCTTCGAGATGGATAGCTTCACTCTCGACACTATCGACGGAATGGCACCGAATTTAGTACGGGGTAAACTGGGGCTTGTTAAATCTAATCAGGCCAAAATCGATAGGGCTCATTTCTATTCACCGCAATTTTTGGACGGTAAGGCCCCGGGGATTAGGGATGAAAGCATTTTTCTGCCTACGTCAAGGGTTCAACTTGGTTGAACAATTGTTCATATAGATGGGATAAAATTATTCAAACAGATGGGATAGGAATTAGCTCACTAGCCACATTGTCAGTCTGAAAAGGATGTTTTTCAGTTTCAGACCGCCACATCCAACACCTCACTACTTCTTCATGCATCCCTGTTTGATGTATTCGAATAAGCAGAATCATGCATCTAAATATAAATCGCTGGCCCTCTCTTACAAAGAATGAACAGTTTGGTATCTGCGATCTTTATATAACGAGTGTAAGATGTGTTATATCTAGTCGCATATCCTACGACTTGTCTAGAACCTTATCTTCTATTCAGTAGCTTCTAAGCGGGCATCTTCATTACTCTATGGTTCAGTCACTACGAAACGATTATTCATTCTCTAGCTTACTACTAATTCCACGTCTTCAAGTTATTCAGTGCCTAGAATGGTGTAATCTGACCGTAACCTGGCAGGCAAGAGAAGGCTTAGAAACTCATTAAACGCCAGATAGATACTTTATGCTGTGATAACCGACATATATTGGACATCGACAGAAAAAAGGCAAGAAAACAAGAAAGAGAGAAAGAAAAATAAATACACATTAAGTGACATGGATGGCGTTTTTGGTCTCAAAAAATGGGAGAGGTGCCGCAACATTGCCCTTATTGGCCTTCATTTTGATCATTACCCTCCCCAATCTGTCGGGAATGAATAACATTGACGAATGAACCTGCTTGATGTGAACCAGTTTATTGGCTAGCCATTGGAAGGTTTAGCACCCCGCTATCGAGACAAGCGAGGTTCTGCAGAAGTTATTTTTGCAGCTGATGCTACACTAGACCTGCACGGGTAATGTAGTCCGACAAGGGCCTGTGTCCACTAAACATGGGCGTTAGTACCGGACGACTTCATTAGTGCCCTCCCTCATGGCCCCGTCACGAGCCCCCTAACAGGCGTCCGCTGGCATCCGCATTTGCCATGGCTGAAACGTTGCCCCTGGCCTAGTCCACCTATTTCATTTCATTTTATGGTGATAAGATTGGAGTCGTTTACAGATATGGGATTATTTGGTGGATAATATAATGTATCAATCGTGGGTAGTGCATTGGAAATCCACCGATCGCAACTCCCACCATTACCATTGTTGATGAAGAGAAACTGATAAATTAGTAGCAACAAACATAGTTCCACAATTTTTGAACAAGCATTTAGGTTCCCGCTGGGTATTATCCGTTGCACTGGCTGTTCCTGCGCACGGTGCAACGTTTATCTCCACCAATGAGTACTCTCAAAAGGCCCATGGCTGCAGCCACCCAGATAACTCGTGTACACCTCGCAAGTACTGTCAATGGTGGGAATCTCTTCATGTATGGTCGGCTGAATTTGTGGTCAGTTTCCGGCGCCAGGATCAAGTCCGGTCTTTCCACTACGGACATAGACCCGCCACCAAAACGTCCATAGCGGCCTCGCTTCGTCAACGCCCTTTATGTTTACCCCTGACACCCAGTAAAGATAGCTCCCCGTAAGAATATAAAGGGCCGAATATCATCATGTCTCTAGGAAGCTCTTTGGGTATATCTTGTCATCATTTTTCTTGATTACAGATCTCTTATTCTGTCCCTTCTTCGCCCGCTATAACAATGGTCCGTCAATTTATCTTAATCGGTAGCCTGCTGGCAGCTGTTGCTGTGCATGCGGCGCCTGCCGAACCCGCTCATCCCATGGTTACGGAAGCGCCTGACGCCAATCTGATTGAAAAGCGAGCGACAACTTGCACCTTCTCGGGCTCCGAAGGTGCATCCAAGGCCAGCAAGTCGAAAACTTCTTGCTCCACCATTTACCTGTCCGACGTGGCTGTCCCATCTGGCACCACCCTTGACCTCACTGATCTAAATGATGGGACCCACGTACGTTCTCGTCTTATCTATGCCACATTATTGTACCCAAGTCCGTCAAGGGGTCCGGCTGACAGATGCACTAGGTAATCTTCCAGGGAGAAACCACTTTCGGCTATGAGGAATGGACAGGGCCTCTCGTGAGTGTTTCTGGAACGGATATTACCGTCGAAGGAGAGAGCGGCGCGGTGCTTAATGGTGATGGCAGCCGCTGGTGGGACGGAGAGGGTGGTAATGGCGGTAAAACAAAGCCCAAGTTCTTCTATGCCCATGACTTGACCTCTTCCACCATCAAGAGCATCTACGTTGAGAACTCTCCTGTCCAAGTGTTCAGTATCGATGGCTCCACTTATCTCACCATGACTGATATCACTGTGGATAACACTGACGGTGATACCGACGACCTCGCTGCCAATACGGATGGCTTTGACATCGGGGAAAGTACCTATATCACGATCACCGGTGCTGAGATTTACAACCAAGACGACTGCGTTGCTATCAATTCTGGAGAGGTATGCTCATCCTGGTACTGTGGCAGAGAGGGGAGAACGTGTGGCTGACCATCCCGTAGAATATTTATTTCAGTGCCAGTGTGTGTTCCGGGGGTCATGGCCTGTCCATTGGCTCAGTTGGTGGTCGAGATGATAACACCGTCAAAAATGTTACATTTTATGATGTCAATGTTCTCAAGTCCCAGCAAGGTAAGGCAAACAACTTGAGTAACCTTTCTGGCATTCTCTAACGTGGGCTGTAGCGATCCGGATCAAGACCATCTACGGCGACACTGGCTCCGTCAGCGAAGTTACTTACCATGAGATCGCCTTCTCAGACGCTACAGATTACGGCATTGTCATTGAGCAGAACTACGATGACACCTCCAAGACTCCTACTACGGGAGTGCCGATCACAGATTTTGTGCTGGAGAACATCATCGGAACGTGTGAAGATGATGATTGCACAGAAGTCTACATTGCCTGTGGTGATGGCAGCTGTTCGGACTGGACCTGGACCAGCGTGAGTGTGACCGGCGGCAAAGTCAGTGATGACTGCCTCAATGTTCCCTCGGGAATTAGCTGCGATTTGTAGGCCGGTGTGGTGAGGGGCATGTTCCTGGATACTTCGGACACATATTTAGCTAGCCCTTGCCTATTTTTCTATATGCTTCAGTGTGTGTGATATAACTTCTTTGCCCGGGAAAAGAGCAGTCCATGCTATGGTTTAAAATTTGACGGTCGGAATGGGCCTGGTTTATTGCACACGAAGAGTTGACGGGGGATGTTGAGGGTCTGCGGGATTAGTCGAGGAGCAAAGCGAAATGTTATCAGAGGCCCTCAGCCACATTATGCTGGCAGCCTTCATAGATGAGGATAGGGTTAGGAAGTCAAGAGGTACCAATTGTGGCGACTTAATACACGGTAGAGTCGAAATGGAGTGTGGCTGTTATGGCTTGGCTAACGTAGCACATGGCCAAACTTCTTCCTGATTAGCAGCCCGCTTAACCTTCTCTTGGCTTTCCTCTGATAGGTCACGATCGGTGTGACTGTGCGTGTAGTATTGACAACTTGGTCATTGCGGGCGAAGAATTGAATGATCGGGAAAATGTACCAACCAAGTAAAGACGCTGGATCTTGTTCCCCCGTCGGCGATTCCCGAGTGGCAATCACGTGCCATGTCCGTGCACAAACCGTGACGCCATAGACCCATTGTTCACCTCCCATGATGCCATGGAACAACCCCCCTGGTGAACACAGAAGGAAGGAATCATTTGGTTTATACAGCTATCAGGTTATCTTCATCGAGATCGATGATGTCCTAACTGGGTAGTGTACCTCGATCAGATGAAAACACTTAAATATGCATGGTGTATATATATAGAAATATATATCATCTCCTTGTCGTCGACACCGACTGTAGTGTCATCTGGCATTGTCAAAGCACTGTCATGGTTCAATGATGAATCATCGAACTCCGTGTATCCATGGAAGGCAATGCTGGTATAGAACCTAATCCCCCAGCCAATGAAAGGTCTCATTGGCCCAGTCCGGGATTCTGCAATGCTCCAGGAGATACGAATCCATGGTTCCAGGATCTTGGGATAATCTAGGGGCGAGATATCGATTTTCAATACCGCCCTGCTCTTGGCTTTCTTTTATGACCTCAAGCCCTTCCGGTATCAATCTAGATTGTTAATGATAGTCAACTACCATATGCATGAATTGACATCGGATTGAACAGTGGCCGTCCAAGGCAGCCCAAAACTCGCCGTCCATGACGGTCAACCGCAATGCCGCCGTCCGCGCTGTGCCCGCAGTATTCTTGGCTGTGACTTCGATCACGGTCCTCCTCCGTTGCTATGTCCGTTTAAGGCTGGTAAAGGCCTTTGGATGGGATGATGGCCTCATGGTCCTAGCCATGGTATGTGGCGATCTTCCGACAGCGGGTGAGATAGACAAGGCTGACATCTTCACAGGCCGTCTATGCCATGTTCTGTGGCGTCATGATCGGAGGCAGTCTATACGGCACGGGAAAACATTTCGCTGACTTAACGGCAAGCCACCGAGTTACTGCAATGGAGGTGTGTTCAATCGTCTTTCTCGGCTTGCGGTTACTGTCAACTGACAACCTGTTCAGTACTGGTGGCTCTGCGAGATCGCATACTGCTTCTCTTCCATTTTTTGCAAATGTTCAATATGCATCTTTCTCACTCGTATCACCATCAAGCGACCGCACCTCGCATTTCTCTACATCATCATGACTTGCACCGTCCTCATGGGGCTTGTGCTCATGTTTTCCCTCTTGCTGCAATGCCGTCCTATTTCTTATTTCTGGACCAGGGTCGCCTTTGATCCCACTGTGGAGGGAACGTGTGTGAAGACGGAATTAGTTATTGCCCTGACCTGGGCATACAGCGCAGTTGCTGCCTGCTGTGATCTAGCGGTTGGGATTGTTCCATACTTCATAATTCGGAAGTTGAATATGCCGTGGCGGAGAAAAGTGGCTGCGATCGGTATCAGCAGCATCGCTTGCATGTGGGTAGCTTGATATATCTGTCTCGAATCACTTCCACTTTCACTAACCGAATTGTTGACAGTGCCTGCTGTGCCGTCATTGTTCGCATTCCTTATGTGCCCACATTTGCCGATCCGGACTTCCTTTGTAAGAAGCCCTTGCCCTTGCCTCTTTCTCCCCGTTTCGCATATTCTACCCCCCTCTTCTTTACGCAAACATTAGAGCCTAATCGGACATAGACGCGACTTATGAGGTGGCCGTTTGGTCTAATGTCGAGGTTGGCCTGGGAATCTTTGCGGGTAGTATGGCCACTCTACATCCGTTACTCAAGCATCTGCGGACATTTTTCACCAAACCTGGAATGACGCGGTTGAGCTCACGCAGCTCGTCGGGGCCGGGGCCCACAGCTCCCAAGGCCGACTTTGTTTCTGTCTCTTCCTACCCATCAGCGCCCGTGACCTTATTTCGCCCGGGGAATGTCGTGAACACGACCACCACCATCCAAGGGGACGGGGCAGGCGTGGCCAGCCCTGATTCCTGTTCACCCAGAGCCAGCCGTGACACTGGGAGGCGTACAAATGACATTCTGATCCAACAGACTTTTAATCTGGATACCGGGTGGCAATCTAGGAATAGCAGTGTGGTGTGATAGATCCTAGTTTGATCTGGGTTGACAATGTGTACTTTTATCAGCTAAGATGATATGACCAATTAGCTTAATTGGCCGAGTTCCAGGGCCGGTTGGGGGGAAAGTCATACGTCCTTCCTATTGGGGAGTTTCCGTGAAGATAGGCAGACAGAATAGCTCTCAGTGTGGAGTCGTCAGGAATTGTTGTAAAGCCCCCCTGAAGTAGTTCCACAACATCAGCAGACGGTTGATGGGGGACCACGTCATGGTAGGGCGGGGTTGGCTGTCGATCCCTCTTCCCCTCACCAGTTGTCCTTCGCACTTATCATTGATCCTCCAACCCAACCCATTCACAACAACAGGATTTTCCACGAATATTATCTAGCGATTGAACGATGGCCGCATATCCTCGCCCCGACTTCCACCGCCCTGCCCTCAATTGGCTTTCTCTCGACGGTTCCTGGGACTTCATCTTCGACGATGCTGACACAGGCCTGAGTCAACGGTGGCATCAACAGGGTCTCCCTGCCAAAGAGGCCGCACAATCTAAGCGCCAGATCAATGTACCTTACGCTTTTCAAACCCCGGCGTCCGGTATTGGGCTATACGAGGTTCATGAAGTGCTCTGGTATGAGCGAATGGTCCCGGACATACGCACCACAGATGAACAGACGAAAGGGAACCGGCTGATCCTTCGCTTCGGGGCGGTAGACTACGACTGCACTGTCTGGGTTGATGGACAGTTGGTCGGTGCTCACCGAGGAGGCCATGTGCCATTTGACATAGATGTGTCGGACGCATTTGGTGGCCGAGAGGGTTCGGACGCCCGGCGCCTCACGATTCGCGTCCGCGACTCTGCAACCGACCTCGGTCAACTGCGAGGGAAGCAATACTGGGGACCCGTTCCACAAGAGATCTTCTATACCCCTACCAGTGGTATATGGCTGTCCGTTTGGTTGGAGAGTGTGCCCCGGACGCGGCTGGGAAGTAGCAGTGACGGGACAGTCCTACGGTCGGATGACATTGAAGGCGGCTTCTTACGTGCACGACTCACAGTCCTAGGCCGCCCTGTGGCCGCCGGATGTAGCGTTGAAATTGAAGCTGGTCTTGCAGGAAATCCAGTCACTCGTGGCAGAAAAGAATTGCCGCGTGACAAGGATTGGGTGGACCTTGACATAGACATGCGTGTTCCACAAGTCGAGCCTTTGAAGCAACAGAGTCCGTTCAACATTGATGGTTGTTGGCGGGGTAGTGTAGCCCTCTGGGCGCCGGAGCATCCAATCCTCTATGACCTAACTCTGCGCCTCTACGACGCCTCGGGTAATCAAGTGGATGCAGTCGAGACGACGACGGGCATGCGAAGCGTTTCTTGGACTCATGGCAATGGCACCTTCCGACTGAATGGAAAGCCGTGCTTTCAAACTCTCGTGCTGGACCAAGGATATTGGCCGGAGACAGGCCTGACTCCACCGTCACAAGATGCACTCCGAGCAGACATTGAAATGGCGAAGAACATGGGTATCAATGGCTGCCGCAAGCACCAGAAGGTCGAAGACCCCGTGTTTCACTACTGGGCCGATCGGCTCGGGTTCCTGGTTTGGGGTGAAATAGCCAATGCCTACGAGTTTAGCGACGAATATATCTCGCGCTTCAACAGCGAGTGGGTGGAGGCCGTGCGCAGGGATATCAATCACCCGTGCATAGTGGCATGGACCCCGTTCAACGAGAGCTGGGGCTATCCCTCCCTGAAGGACAACATTGACCAGCGCAACCATATCCGCTCAGTTTACTACCTCACCAAGTAAGTTATAGTTCATTCTATTCTGAAAAATGGTGCATCGCTCATAAGTTCAGAACGCTGGATCCAACTCGGCCGATCAACGACAATTGCGGCTGGGAACATGTTGCAACCGACCTGACGACTTACCACGACTACTCCGACTTTCCTGCGCTAACAGAGACTTGTGCGGACTTCCAAAATGGCATCCTGGGCAAGAAATCCAACCGCGACATGTTCGTGCCCCCCATCCCGGCTACGCCATCTACTCCTTCAGACTCTGGTGCACAGCATGCCCCTGGGGCCCCCGTCATCTGTTCTGAATTTGGCGGAGTCAACATCATCCCCGCAAAGGGAACCGCGGCAGGGGACCGGGACTGGGGATACACCACCGCCAGTGATTCAGAAGATCTGCTGAGTCGCCTGGAAAAGCTAGTTATGGCAGTGGTGAAAGGAGGGCATTCGTGTGGATTGGTCTATACTCAATTGTAAGCTTCCTTTCTTACTGTCTCGCTCATTATTGGGGCTTCGCGACCGCGCAAGATATCAACAGCTCCGTTCATCACTTCTAGGTGGCTAATATTCTGATAGGTGTGATATCGAGCAAGAGGTGAATGGTCTTTATTCGTACGATAGGAGGGAGAAAGTGCCAGCTTCCCGGGTCAAGGCCATTATGGATTTCGCTCACCGCTACTACCACGAGAATGTGGCTCCAAAATAGGCAAGAAATTCTTGCTACAGCTCAAGAAGTACCGGAAACGGCGAACGCTATGATAACTTTCTAGCTGACAGTACTGCTGCCCGGCAGACGGCAATCTATCCCTGCAATCTTTGTATCAAATGACACCTGGGTCGCTGGTAGTTATTACGAGCCGATGATGGCGACGCATCGATAGACAAGTTTGTGACAAGGCAGACAGCAAATGCGACAGGTAGAGAGAGTAATATATCTTATAATCTGGGAAGGCGATCGTAGCAACCTCAAGTTCAAGCACTCAACCGGCTACAATTCTCACTGGAATTTCTGTCTAAACCAAGCGATCTACGCTTCCTTCTCTGATCCCTTGCCCGCCATTTTCCGAGTTGGAGTCCGCCGTGTATCGGACCGAGATCGCCGTAGTCTTTACAATGCCTCTCGGCGGTGCGCCGTCCTCACTACTGAGGCTGGTATCATCTGCTTCCGCGTAGGGATGGTATTTTCGCATCTCTCTCTTGGCTGCGGCTTCTTCAACACCCAGCATTGGTGGCTGGGTGGTTACCATCTCGAATGCGACCGAGGTATCGCCACGAGGAGCCGAAATCTTGACGTGAGATCGACGAGAGTACGATGCGGTGGAATTGGGAATGTACTGGCGACCGGTTGAAGGGTAGGTGGCTCGACGTGATGAGCCCAGCAGACGAGGCAAGTAGGTACTGGCAATGGCCTTGAGACAAGGGGCACATGCAGCCAGAACGGCGACATGGACCTCTACTGCCGAGCTACAGAAGCCAATGGAATAGGTGGCATCGTACACGGGGTGAGTTGGAAAAAAGCCTTGAGCGAGGAGAACTATCCGCCAGACTCCCACCCCAGTT
Organism: Aspergillus costaricaensis CBS 115574; assembly: GCF_003184835.1. Lineage (NCBI taxonomy): Eukaryota > Fungi > Ascomycota > Eurotiomycetes > Eurotiales > Aspergillaceae > Aspergillus > Aspergillus costaricensis. The sequence continues at coordinate 779,508 of NW_020291814.1, forward strand.
GCTCTGTACTTGTTTAGCCATCTGGTGTCCATTCCCTGGGAAATGTACTTACACTGCGCCCATGCAGAGCACCACGCAGACAGCAACTTTCCTCCTTAGCGGCATGTGTAAACCCCAGGTAATGATGATGGGAATCGACAGAACAAGCACGTCGGTGAAGAGGTAGGCTGCCGCCGTCGCCACGTAGAACGCCCCCTGATTGATGCAGGATCCGTTTGAGATGGAAAAGTCATACACGTAGGCGACCGGACTGCACTGAAAGATATCCACAACTAGGACCGCAATGAATAATGCGACCGTAATGAACATGGTGGACCATATAAGAAGGTTAACGATCCGCGATTGGGATTCGAGGCGACGCAGAAACACGAGGATAGACAGCTTCACCATTGTGAGGCATGGATTGTAGACTACTTGGTTCGCAAAGTTCCACTGGTCCAGTCAGTCAATGTCAGCGATACAAGGCGGGGATAGTGACCCCCTACAATGAGTCCTAGCTTGATGTCATAATTTTTTGGGATGTCCCAGATATGAATTCCCACATAGTTTGTCTTGATATCTGTCTTGGTTAACGAGCAGTACAGAACGCATCGTAGTCTAGAGGGTACCTACAATACCAGGAGGTGATTGATTGCCCGATGGCAAGAATCTGTCAAAGTCAGCACCACGTAACATGGATTCGAGAAAGGGGACTATACATATCCAACCACAATAAGGATATCATCTTCTCGTGGTTAGTCAAAATGAGCCACTGAATAAGGGTGTTTCCCACCTGCTCCCAAGCGCGACCGAGTCAAGTAGCGACTCCAGATTCGCAGCAGCACTGCGATTCCCCCGAGTACGGGGAAGGCCACAACCACGCCCAAGGCAGTCTTCTGGTGACCATCGTCCACCATCTTGGCCATAGAGACAGACGATAAAGGCGATCCGTCGACATCGAGGGGAATATTATTTGCTAGAAATTGCCCTGCTTAAGGTTATCTGTCGAACCCAAGGCATCTATGCGAACCGGGAATAAGTCCATGGAGCGAGCGAATAGATGCTTTGTAGAAGCCTCTGTATGAAACGACGCTACTGCAAGGTTTGGATAATGAAGACTAAATTAGGCATAAGACTACAACTGCATTGTGAGAGCTGGTGGTGGATGTCCACCAGTCAAAGCTCGAATAGTATATAGCCCGATATTCTAGTGCTCGGTAGCCATCTGTTGACGGTTAGACTGGAGTTACTAATAAGCGGAAATTTTTGTCCGACAAGATCCACCTGTGGGATGTCCGACCCTATACCCAGAAAAGCATCGCACGCCAGACCATTGCATATTAGAGTCCAAAGAGGCGTGCACTTGTGGCGGGGGTGTCCGTTGGTCTTCCGGCGGAGATGACGGCCTTTACTGCCATCAATGTGGCAGGTTGGCAGGTCGGAGATGAGACACGGCAAAGATGACAGGGTTATCAACAGAAATAGCCGGACTTCCGGGTACATTTCATTCTTAGGTGAATGGAAAGGGAGACTGTGTGCATTATGTAGCCGAGCCCTCATCCGTATTCACTTCTTAGACACTACCAGGGCAACTATCTGCTCCGCCGGAGAGTTTCCAGCACCCGGCCACAACCCCCCTTCCTCCCTGTTGCATGAAAAGTCGGTACTTAAACCCCATGCAGGGACGATAGTCGTCTGACTAATCGGCATCTTAATGCTTAGCTAGTTAAATACGGGGTATTCAGGCACAGATGATTTTGCGATCACCCTGTTTTGCGGATCGCAGACTCCGCCCATCACCCCGGGGAGAGCGATGGATGGCTATCTTGTAAATAACAAGCAGATTTCCAAACACCTTTCCCAGATCGCAATCGTTTTTATCTCCCCCTTAGACCCAGACTGGATAATTAGTGGATCAAGTCCAGCTGTTATGCCTGTCATTTCCGGGCTGCGCCGGCTTTTCCTGGAAGACCCTGTCGGGGCCTGGCCAACACGTCTCATAGCAGGAGGAGGCACGGGTTTCTTGGGATTGTGGGATTGTGTCTCAGACTAAGTATACTAAATCTGCCAAATTCCAGTGCATCCAGCTTTGCTCGTCTTAAAACCGAGCTGACCGGCTGCCTCCACTGCTCCACAACATCGCGCGGCCGGTGGAGGATAGCTTAATCTAATGCGGGTTGGGGGTCACCACACCACTGGTCGCCGGATGCACTAATGATACTTAGCCCAGGTCGGTTACGATCTAGCGAGATAAACCACCGTGACGGGGCTATCGGTCGCACTGGCTTAAATACTGCTTGCTAGGCAGCTTTTAAGCTGCTGTTCTTTGTTGTCTTGAACAATGGCTCCTTCAACTTCGTTCCTCGTGGCGCTCGCCATCGGTACTGCCTCCCAGGCCAGTGCGGCCTCCAGGACGGTCCCCGTCGCGGCCACAACCGTCCCAACAGCTAACTCTGTGGTCAATGCTCCCTTTTTCGACAGTGAAATCCATCAACTTACAGATGGCGTGCTAGCTCAGTTACAGTCCGCGCTGGGAAATTCTACCGCCCTCTTCGAGTTCAGCCGGAATACCTCCACACAGACCCTCTCATCAGGCGAGTGCAAGGTCTTCCCCAGTGATGCAGCCTGGCCATCCGACTCGACATGGTCACTATTTGACCAGCTGCTGGGCGGCGCACTCATCAAGACAGTCCCATTGGCCGCATCCTGCTATCCATCCTGGCCAGAGTACAATGCAACTGAGTGCAACCATGTGTCGGACGACTGGACCATCTCCTACCTACAGTGAGTTCACCCTGTGATACGTAGACTCCTAGTCTATTCTCGCCAGAGCATATTGTATTGACAAAGCTGGACAGTGCAGCAGACCCCGCGTCGGTGATGTGGCCGCTGTTCGAGGGCCGCAGTTGTTTGCCACCCGACCTGACATCCGAATCTTGCACGTTGGGGGGCTACAGCAGCTACGCCGTTAACGTAAGCACGGTAGCGCAAATCCAGCTGTCCGTGAACTTTGCCCGTAATACTGGCCTGCGCTTAGTCGCCAAAAATACCGGTCATGACTTCAATGGCAAGTCCACTGGCGCCGGAGCCCTCGGCATCTGGACCCATCACCTCAAAGATATCGTCTATTACGAGGACTATCGGCTTGGCAATTATAGCGGTCCAGCAGTGAAGATGGGTGCTGGTGTTCAGGCGTTCGAAATTTATGAGAAAGCCAACGAGCTTGAGTTTACTGCAGTAGGTGGCGAAGGCAAGACTGTGGGCGTGGCCGGCGGCTACGTGCTTGGAGGAGGTCATTCGCCTATGTCGAGTGTGTACGGATTGGCTGCAGATCAAGTGCTGGCACTGGAGGTAGTCCTTGCTAATGGCCGATTTGTCACCGTTACCGAGCAATCAGATCCTGATCTCTTCTGGGCCCTTCGTGGTGGAGGTGGTGGTAAGTAAAAAAGCCCCTTGCGACTCTGTTGACCGTATCATTGACGCGAAGGACTAGGTACATACGGCATTGTCACCTCCATCATCTCTCGTGTCTACCCCAAAGTGCCTGTCACCGTCTCAACCTTCTCGTTCACCACTGGCAGCAATGTCTCGGCTGATGCCTTCTGGGCGGGTGTGAGCGCGTACATGAAACGCTTTCCGGTTAACGCCGATGCTGGAACATACGCCTACTTCTGGGTCATCTCCACGGGAACTGACGCGTTTGAGTTCCTTATGAACCCCTACTTTGCGGTTAATCACACCGTAGCCGAGTTCAACTCTCTGATGCAGCCATGGTTTGAAGAGTTGCATCACTTGGGCATCTCCTTCCAGCCAAACACGACCTACTACGACAACTTCTATGACGCCTGGAACGCGGGCTTCCCGCTAGAGACCGTCGGTTCGGTGACCATGATGACCGGATCCCGACTTTTTCCACGCGCCAACTTCGAGGATCCGGCCCGATTCAACCAGACTGTGGCTGCTCTCCGCTCCACCGTGTCGGCCGGTTACTCCTTGCTGGCCTTTAACCTGAAAGCCGACTTGCTCGATGGAGTTTCCCCAAGCTCGGCCAACCCAGCCTTCCGCAAGACCCTGATGCACGCCATCACGTCAACCAGTTGGTCAAGCAATGCCACCAATGCCGAGATTCTGGAGGAGATGGAACACTTCACCTACGATATCTTGGGAGAGTGGCGGCGCACTTGCCCGGAGGCGGGCGCCTACATGTCCGAGGCGGATGTCATGGAGCCGCACTTCCAGCAGGCATTCTATGGCTCCTACTATGATCGCCTGTATGCCCTGAAGCAAAAGTATGATCCTACAGGACTGTTTTACGCACCGACTGGAGTAGGTAGTGAGAACTGGAAGGTGCACAGCTCGGATGGGCTGCCGGATCAGAATGGCCGGTTATGTAAGGTGTGAACGGGATGTATAGAGAGCAGCACTCACTTCTGTCGAGCTCCTTGCCATAGATCATGTATATATTTTTGGCCTTTCGTAAATTAAGCATTATATTGCCTAATAGTGGGCCATACTCAACCATGCTCACAAGAATGGCATAGTTTCACTGACTGGGCTCAAGGTTTAGGCTGCGGCAATGTGGCCGGAAGTGAAGAACTGCGACTTGTAAGCTTCCACTACGAGCGGATCCTGCACGGTTGGCCTACGCATAGCAGGATAATGTCACCGATCTCAAGAAAAGCAATTGCGCGTAATATTGCGGCCAGACTAACACCCACCAGACATCGTGACAACGCATCCTCAATATGCTACCGGAGCGCTGTACCGTCTGATGAATGAGCAGCTAGTTCATCTACTTGGAACAATTTTGTTAGTATTGAAATATGAAATAGTTCACGCATCCTATTTGTCGCACCGTCCGGTGATATTGCAGGCTAATTTCTCGGCTAGGGCATCTGTGCATGATAAGCCAAATATAAGTAGTACAGGAGGTTGCGGATCGTAGTTTACAAACTGTAGCCTGCGGGTGACCCGGGGGCAGGAGAGGGAAAATTGAAGCGTCGACTACTCGGAGGCCCTGTACTCCGAACACGCGGCCCTGGGTATCCACCACGGCCATTGGATCGTCAGCAGTTCCCATAGCACATGTGCACGAGGCATGCGCGATAGACATGGCATTACGCCTGATCGAGACTTCGATCTCCGAGTCGGTCTCAACCGAATCTCCCGGAAACGCTTCCGGGCCAATTACCACCGGATTGAGGCCACTTGATTGCCAGAACTGCCGCGCCCGCTTGAGGCCTGCTACCATGACCTCAATGTCTGCCGATGCAGTGAGCCAGTTGGGGTTGATTAGAGGCGGGACGGCAACGTCCCTGGAGGTGACTGTCACATTGCCACGGGATTTCGATACTCCAAGACCAAACACAATGGAGGCGTAGTTCAAATTATCGTCAGGCTCTTGCGTTCCATCTTCCCTCCCCCCTCTATATGCTGCCATCAATATATACTCAATCTCGGGCCAGTCTGACGGATACTGGTCCAGAAACTCTTGGGTATCGTTCGATAACTGCGCACGCAGATCGTTGGGAATCTTTTCCCACGCCAGGGCCTCATTCCCAGCGCTGGTATAGGGTCCAGCGGCCAGCTTGTCAAATTGCTGTGCTGCCTGGGCTTGTGCCTCCGGCGAATTCATCGCAGACTGTGTGACCACATTAACAGGGCGCGCCACGAACGACAGGACTTGGTCTTGCAGATTTTGGCCGACGCCTGCCCGGTTAGCCACCACAGGAATACCCAGTGGATTGAGAACCTCAGCAGGCCCAACAAGAGATACCATCAGCAATTGCGGTGAGCCGAAGGCCCCTGCGGAGAGAATGATCTCCTTGGTCACGTTCAACTGGTAGGTGAATCCCGCGGTCTCCACGATCATCGCTGTTGCCCGTTGGTTACCGTCGAAGAGGATCCGCTTAGCCCGCGTGGACTGATAGACCTGGTAGTTGGGGCGACTTAGTCCACTACTCAGGAACGCCGTCTCGGACGACTCCCGCAGCATCGTGGAAGCGTTAATGGTTAGCAGGGTATACCCCGAGCCCAGTAGCGAGCCACTCTGGAATCCGGGGATCATTGACAATCCCACACTCTTCATGCCCTGAAGGGCCCACGAAGTAAAGGCCTGGGCGTAGTGGGAGTAGGTCACAGACAGTGGACCCGCTCCAGTGCCCAGCACGCTGGCATCATACCATGGGGTGGTGTTGGCTAACCGCAGGGACTGATCAGGCGGGGTGAAGTGTAAGCTTTTTTCAAAGAAGGGCAGCAGGTTGTCGAAGGTGAAGCTGTCATCATTTACCGCCTCCGCCCATTTCTGATACGCTCCTTTTGTGCCCCGGTGGAATACCATTCTATTCCGGGCGGAACTGCCTCCCAGGCATTTACCGCGCGGGTAGTGTACCTGTGCATCGTAAAGTCCCTGTTGCCAATAAATCCGTCAGCATTTGACATCTCTCATTCTGCCGATTGCCCTGAACTACGTACCTCTTGCGGGGTAGTGACATATCCCCAGTCAATCAAAGGTTGCCAGTCAGATGGGGATGGACCACTGTATTCTCCGGCACTGGCAGGGACCTGGCTTAGATTACCATTGTCAATCTCGTAGAAACCTCCTGCTTCTATGACAGCCACCGAGCCGTTCTGCTGCTCGGCTAGTCGCGTGGCCAGCGTCAAACCCGCGGTTCCACCTCCTACCACGATGTAATCGAACGTTGCATTGGTCCCAGGAACACCGAATGAGGACCCCAGAGGCCTTTGTCCCAGTGCGTGGGCGGAGGCAATTAATACTGCCCCACAGCTAGCATTGAGCACAATGCGCATGTTGGATGTTGTATGAATACCTCATGAAGCTTGCAAAGTCAGTGGGGATTCGAAGAGACAGCGCAAATGTCTGGCGACTGCTGTCTCTGCAAGGGCGGAGGGGCCCTGGTGTATAAAGCAATTGTCACTCATTGCTGTGGCGCCTGTGAAGCTCCCGTAAACGGAATGTGGATGTTTATGCTCGTTTAACGTCACTTGCTGGAATGTTGGTGAATGATCCGCGGCGGCTTTGCGGTCAGCGTTCCAGTGATAATAATGCCGTGGCTTAGGCAAATGAAAAAGCCGGTATTTACTGTAAGATGGTACGCAACGGTGATCCATATTTCGGGATACTACTGCTATGCTGAGTAACACGCGTTCAATAGTAGAATTATTATATACACAATGCCTCGAAGCGACGACGGATGGCTGCTTGTGACATCTAACCCGCATATTCCACCTCTTCCTTATCGTGCCACAGCATACTTCATCCACAGTGGGTCCTGCAGCAGGCGTTCCAAGCAACTCTCTTCCACTCCTACCAACACCTCCATCCCCCCCTCTGGTGGCGCCGGCAACACGAGTTGCAGACCGTTGATGACACCAATGTGAGGGGCTCGCACCGCGCCGATATGGTGGCCCATGAGGGGACCCCATTCCAGTCCATATAACTGGAAGTTGATCCAGGAAGTCTGTACGCAGTTGAACCCAGGGACATCCAGGAATGCCGTGGGCACCAGGCAGTCCACATCCTCCAACTGCTCTACGAGTGCGACCAGGTCATCCGTGAACTGCCGGTCGGCGCGGAGTACTTCTTTACGGATCAGGATGGCTAGATCCGCAAGGCTAGCGGAGCCCAGAATGGTGCGAACCGGGAGGGAAACCCCGAGATACTCCAGAAAGCATCCCAGGGTCTCCGGGTGAACAGGCGGATCGGTCCGTAGGCGCCCGTCGATCGCGAGATTGAAAACAGATACGGGATCACCCTGGAGAGTATCCAGGGGCCACTGCACAGCCATCACCGTCCTCCAGAGCAGCGCCGATAGGGCGTCATTGGTAGAAATCCAAGTTTGGTCTGAGGTCATGGTAGCATGAGCGGGAGACGCCGCCTCCTTCAGTGCCGTCAGCGCTGCAGGGGAGAAATAGAAGACTTGAGTGCGATGGTTCTGGGCCAGCATCTTGGGGGGTGCTCCGGCCGGCGCAGATGGAAGCAATGTGTACTGCGGATGAGTGCCCAGTGAGCCGGGTTTACGTCCAGATGCACGCATTGCGCATTCGCGATCTCTGAAAGTCGCTTCTGGGAGCTCGATGGGTTCAGGAATGGCCATGCCCTGAGCACGACGACACTCCTCCGCCCAAACCTTCATCCACACCTGGTATGTCGTGCCGTCACCAACTACATGCAACACGCACCAATTCAATAGCAGACCACCGGGGATGAAGTTGGCCTGCAAGAGAGATACTGGCAATCGCTCTCCCGAAGTGGGCCATACAGAGCGGCGGCATAGCACATCGGCATCAAAGAAAGCCACCGGGAACGCCCTGGCCTGAAGCTTTGCGTATGTGGTCGGAAATTTGCCGGGCGCACGCAGATCTTGGGTCACTATCGGCTCGATGTTTCCGTCGAGGAGGCGTTGGAGGCGAAGGACACCTCGTTGTGTTGTGCGATGGTCCGGCACCGCCTCGCACGCCATAACCGGTAGCCGGCGAGTGGTGGCCACATAGCTCACCCGGAGAATGTCGACCACCTGGTCGAGATCATAGTCATCCCCTAGTGGAAAGGGAAATATGTACCGCACATAGCCCTTGGGACCGATACGTTCTAACGCCGTGAGGCTCGGGATGTCGCTCGCTTCAGCTATCGAACCCATTGCAACGCATGAAATGATGCCTCCAAAAGTATGTCGTATGTAAAAGAGGGTCAGAATCCCGACATGCAAGCCAAGTACAGGCACATCATCCTCAAATTAATACCTTTCTCCTGAGCAGAACCCCGCAGACGGTTCATGGATTGGAGAAGCAGCGACAGCACTAAAATGCATCCTGTTGCGACGACATCAGGCCAGGCTTCCCAATGCGTCAACTGACAGGAGAAAGCGATATCCAGTCTAGAATATGATTGGCCCTGAGGCTGGCTTGGGTTATCCATCACTGGTGAAAACTTGGATTCTTTGCTTAACAGCCGTTTTATCCGACGGGGAGCAGCGGACGAATTGTGATCGTCGAAACGATCCCTGTAAGCTGTCAGCACTAACGCAAGGCTAACATGCTAAAAGCGACACCGTCGTTCACCCCGATGTGCCAACCATTGACTATAGTGTTAACTTGAAAGGAATCCCCTGCTAGCTTCTTGAGCGCTAGGAAAAATGAGCAAATAGCGTCTCCCGACCGACCGATGGCCGTCTGATATAGTCCACGGCAAAATGATAACCCCTTTAATATTTCCTCGGTGCACCCAACATCAACTTAGCCGCAACATAGAAGCTGATAAAGGGCAACGTATTACCGTAGCTCATCTTGTTTTTCCAGAAATGCACATGAGGGACTTGGATCCAACTATAGTGGCCATCTTCGGTCAACCTCCTGCCCACATCGATCTAGCTGAAAGTCAAGTACGTCGAGACAATGCAGCCGTGATTGTTCTGCTGGTTCTCAGCATAATTGCAGTGGGTCTCCGGTTCATCGCGAGACTGGCCGTGCGGAATCCTTTTCGACTGGACGACTGGTTGATTCTGGCGTCCCTGGTAGGTGAACAAGATGAGTTGATCAGCAATGGGTCTTAAAAGTGCTAACATCGACATCGCTACTTACCAGGTTTTTGTCGCAGCCACAGCAGGTCTAAGTCTAGCAGGTACAGCGCGAGATACTTCCTATTCCCGCAGATACATCGGCTTCTAAGCACTTGTCAAAATTTTAGGCGGTGCATTTGGCGCTGGAAAACATGTATGGGCAGTATCTCTGGCCGATGTGTCAACTATCTTCAAGGTAAGATTGTGCGAAACCTTCAGGATATTATATGGTAACTTACCAGGCAGATCCTGTTCACATACACCTTTATGTATGCTGCCGGATGTTCAGCATATAAACTCTCGATCCTTTTCTTCTACCGCCGGATCTTTGTGGTTGTTCACCAGCCCCTCTCCCTCCGAATCTCCGTTTCGCTTGGATTTGTGCTCGCGCTCTCATACCCTGTTATTGTCTGGGTGGCCATGGGAAACTGCTGCAAACCGCTGTCCTATTTCTGGAATCAGTTCCAAGGTGCGTCGGGAACGTGCATTGACACTGACACATTCTTTCTCGCAACCGGAATCATTAACATGATCAACGACATTATAATCCTTATCATTCCCTTTCCACAAATGGCAAAGCTCCAAATGAACCGCCGGAAGAAGATTGCTGTGTGCCTAATTCTTGCGTTGGGTAGCTTGTGAGTGTGTCATACTCCCAGTTTGGACCACCCCTAACGTACCTTCCAGCGTTTGCGTGGCCAGTGCCGTGCGCATATATGTTCTATATCGATTCACCCAAGCTCGTGATATTACTTGGATGATGGGACCGCTGTTCATCTGGTCCAGTATTGAACCATCCGTAGCTATTGTTTGCGCCTGTCTCCCTCATCTCGGACCACTGGCGCGTCTCACCCGCAATCGGATACTGTCCAGTCAAGGAAGCAAAGGCATTCAATTCCCCTTCTCTGGGTCTCCATAGAAGCCTTCACGTTGTCATGGAGGCCGGTCCCACTGGCAGGCTGGCATACGACTTAGCCAGCCTGGACGCGTAAGGACGCTAACCTCTACCTGCGAGGTAGCTGAAGACGAGGTTGGGCTCGCCAACCTTGGGACGGATGACATGACGGCACAGCATACGCCATCTCTGCGCTCAACATCGGGATGCCCCATTCCAGATCACTCCATTGTCGTCCGATCTAGCTTGGAGCAATCCGTCTCCTATCGCTAGACCAGGGGGTGTGGCAGAGTATGCACGGCACGGACAGTGGGGATAAATGTCGTAGTCACGACAGATTGGGGTGTATATAAGTACGCCAGCTATGCTTAGATAGCATCAACAAGGGCTAGTGACTAACACGGTGGGGCAATGATAAGAAAGGGTAGAGAGGCAAGACTTGCTCTCCTCCCGTCTGTCGTGTCTACCTGAAACACTACCAAAACCGGGCCAAGGGTCTCTGAGCCTCACCCAAAGTCCGATCTACATGTGTTTTCTACTGATTGAGTGACGAAATCAGTATGGTGAAAGCCTAGTTCCGGCGTTTTATGGGTAAGGTATTTTTTCTTCCTGGAACTAGGATTATTGTGGCTCAAGCACGTTTTGGTTTCCCGCTCTGCTTGTCAAGCGCTGCAACTCTCAGCATTCAATTTGCTCGGATTTTTATTATAAACGAGTGTCTGTTAAATATAGGATTAATGATAGTTAAGGATAGTAATAGAATTTCAACGAATGACAGATGTGCCACCACGCAATGACCATGAACAACATGATGCCCGGAGCACCACCCCTTACAATCCGAGCCACACCACCATGGGTTGCTTATTTACCTCAAGTCGAGTCCTCGGATGCCTTCACCACCACAGGAAAGCTTTCGCTCGCAAGTTGGGCAGAGTCCTCCACCCACACCAGCTTGTAGACATTTTCAGTGTCCGTCTTTGCCGCCCAGAATTGTGCTTCCAGCTGGGTATTATTGTTGTAGACCAGCTGCGATGCAAAGAGGCCAAAGCCCGTGACAACACCATTTACCCCTTTAGCCTGGGCAAAAGGTAGCACGCCGAGGCAGTTGTCGCTTTCCGGTCGGATGTACAGGGAACCCGCACGAGTCCCGTTCATGAACGTGCCGTTCACGATCCAGCAGTCGTCCGTGATGGAGGGCAGGTCCCAATACATGGGCGTCAGGTCTGCTGCAGTGTTCTCCGGATTTTGGGCGATGTACAGGAGGCCTAGATTGTCGGTCAGCAGCGGCTAGATGGTACATGACTCCGGAAGCCATACCATCACTGAGCCCGTAAGCGATGGGATAAGCGGAAGAATTCTGTCCGTAGGCCAACAAAGTGGCATTGGTCTCCGATCCCCGCTTGACATGGGTGCCCCAAGCAGCGCCAAGGCCAGCGTGCAAGGCGATCAGAGGGCAAAGAAAGCTCGTCCACTGCATCATAGGCTGGTGGTAGACTCGGTGTTGGGAAGGGAGGTAAATAAAACGATGAAGAAAGGAATATGAATGTAACGAATGTGCTTTGCGTTTTTCGGCCAGGAAACAAAAACGTCGTTATCATACAATCCTATACAGGGAAACCTCCCCAATTATAGGCTCAGTCCTTGTAGTGGACCCCTAGCCCTTGAATGCCAAGCTTGATAATTCCTCGCATCCTCTGGGTTCTGGTACTCAAACGGAATTCCCGAGTGTGAGTCCGCGGGAAACCGGCAAAATCCTTCGACTGTATACGTGGTCCTCAGGCCATGCTAACACGAGCGAAACCTTGATCGATGCGTGGGTGACGCATGCCTGGCCCCAGAATAGGGCTGAATGGGAATGCCATTTTGTTGGCAGACACGGCAGAGCCGGTGGAAGACGGTAGAACTGCCAGTGCAATGGGGACGGAAAGCTTGGTGCCAAGAGCAGAAAAAATAGATCTTTTGGGTGGAACCAAACACAACGCCAGTGGAGCGGTTGTGTGATGACGTTGCGGAACCACGCGAGCCTGTGGCTGATACCAGCGATTTGTGGATAGTTCACTGTAGTCTGCGATCTTGACCCATCTGGTCTGTTCATCCTTGCCCCATGGGGCACTAGTCTCTGCACACTAGCTGGAGATTGTCCCGGCACCTACCCAGCAGAGCTTGGTCGACTCGATCGTCACGGTACAGGGCTCTCAGGGCTCTCAGTGTATCTGAAACTTGAACGTCTTTCTCAACCCTGTGCCACCATGATAGCCCCCATGATTGTGGGAGCTCAGAGATCCTCGGGTGCTTCCCGTTGCTAAACCTCCCGGGGCTTCTTACGTACTGCAGGATTAAATGCCTCGAACGCACCCGCTGGCCCTTCAGATACTGCTATCTAACATTTCTGTCCTACCTTCTCCCTCGGGTTGGTAGGCATAAATCCAACATCGTCAATGTGGCCGCTTAATTATATTTCCGTTATGCTCTGTCCGATTCCACATTTTCCATAGCTCTATCTAATAATAACTGGATAATTTGATGCTGGAAGGAAGATTTAGAGATTTCCTGAATGTTGGTCAACAAGCAACGCAAGCAGGGGCTTCTGGCATGCGTGTCGCTGGTGGGCCCTCCATAATGGCACCCCCGATCGCACCAATACTCAAGCGCAGGAGCTTGATGACCAAAGATAGACTCTCACTATCCCCATGGTGTCTTCAGCTTGCATGGATCGTCGGTGGGGGCGCGGATAGGTGGCCCTGGTACCAAAGACCATTGCCGGATACTCTACCACAGAGACGGACCATGGCCGAGCAGAGGTACCTGGAGGTTGTCCGACAATGCTCAACCATCTCAGAGAAGCATATAAAACTTGACCATTTGGAAGCAGATATGCCACTGCTGCAGAGTATCTTTCAGTCCTCATTATTGTGCACTTGTCATTCTTTGATGCTTTAATCCTCTTCCTATACGTTCGCTGTGCCTTTTTATTCAATCCATCCCTTCTTTACTGTTTCATTGAGTCGCTCGCTTCTATCTCTTTCACGCGCTACGTTCGCGTTAATGTTAGTATAATGTGGTTTCCTGCCTCTTTTCTTCTGTCGGCCCTTGCTATACCACAGGTCCTCGGGGCTTCCGTTCCGTCCACCTCAAATCCTAAAGGATGCGTCAACAGTCCGACCAACCGGGCCTGCTGGCGAGACGGGTATAACATCTCGACCAACTACTATGAGGAGGTCCCTGATACCGGGGTCACGCGCGAGTACTGGTTCAATGTTGAAAATACCACCGCCGCTCCAGATGGCGTTGAGCTTCCTGTTCAATTGATCAATGGCTCCTTCCCCGGCCCCACGATCATCGCAGACTGGGGAGATACAGTTAGTAAGTAGTATTTGCTCGTCCTGTTACTTTGTATTTAGTGACTGACTCCTGGGTTATCTAGTCGTCCATGTCACCAACTCTCTGCAGTCTAATGGATCGGGTCTGCACTTCCACGGAATTCGACAGAACTGGACGGACCAGATGGACGGTGTCCCGAGTATCACGCAGTGCCCCATCGCTCCGGGACAGTCATACACCTACAAATGGCGTGCTGTGGAATATGGAACGGGCTGGTATCACTCCCACTTCTACGTTCAGGCGTGGGATGGTGTGTTTGGTGGAATCCTGATCAATGGCCCTGCCACGGCCAACTACGATGTGGACCTAGGCCACATCTTCTTGAATGATTGGTATCATGTACGCTTTACCTCCTACTCCTTCCAACTTCAGCATAATGCAGACGCAGGGCAGGCCTAATTTTGTCAGAAAACTGCGGATGAACTGGTCCTAGAATCCGCTACAAGTGGACCGCCCACTCCTCCCAACGGCCTAATCAATGGGACAAACACTTATGGCAACAACGGTTCGCGTTTCGAGACAACCTTTGATGCAGGTACCAGATACCGCATTCGCCTCGTCAACGCGGCAGCTGACAACCATTTCCGCTTCATGATTGATAACCACACCATGGAAGTGATTGCGGCGGATTTTGTCCCCATTCACCCCTACAACACCACACAACTGAGTATTGGCATGGGCCAGCGCTACGATGTCATTGTTACGGCTAAACAACTGAACAGCGGGAACTTTTGGCTGCGCGCAATCCCCCAGGAGGCCTGCTCCGAGACGGATGCCTTGAACAATATCAAGGGCATCATCCGTTATGACAACTCTTCCACGGCAGACCCCACGACCTCGGCCTGGACTTATACTGACTCCTGTGCCGATGAGTCCTCCTCTGACCTCATCCCTTACGTAGCCATCAATGCCTCGGACAATTTTGCCTACAGTACAAGTGAAGAGGTCGCAATCGAGGTCGCCTCGAACGCCTTGCTGTGGACCATGAACAAGACCTCCTTCCACACCGAGTGGGATTATCCTACTCTGATGCATGTGGCCAACCACAACTACACCTGGGCAGCCAAGGAGCGCATCATCCATCTCCCCTACCAGGACCAGTGGGTGTACCTAGTCGTCCACTCTCCCTTCGCCCAGGACCATCCCATGCACCTGCACGGCCATGACTTCTGGGTTCTGGCTTCGGGCTATGGTGATTTCGACGCAACAATGACCGACGCCCTGACTTTGGTCAATGCCCCCCGGCGTGACGTGGCGATGATGCCCGCCAGTGGCTACTTGGTCATTGCGATCAAGACCAACAATCCAGGTGTAAGTGCTGAACTTTTTCCCCTTGGGCCAGTCTGTTGGCTAATTTAGATGTGCAGGCTTGGCTCATGCACTGCCATATCGCTTGGCACACTTCTGAGGGCTTTGCGGTGCAGCTACTGGAGCGAGCCCCGGAGATTATCTACGACTACGAGACACTAAATGACACCTGCGCCAGCTGGAAGAGCTACGTCGCGGCTCAAGATGTCGTGCAGCACGATTCTGGTGTTTAAAGGGTTGTGGTTGAAAGTGGCCATTTTTGAACGACTGCCAGGAAGTGAACATTCGTTATAATAATCCAACTAATCTTCCAGCTAGTTCAAGAGCTTCCATGACTTAGTAGGGGGTGTTGTGTCAGAACTGCTATTTCTAGTAATTACTTGGTCTATTTATTAACTTCATATCATTGCTTTCTCATCGTAGATCTCACCGAGGGTCAGGTGTCCTTAGCACATACCAAAATTACGGTCATAAACAACAATACCCGCCGTGACGTGTTATTTACATTACTAAAACAAACTTCCACCGATACGTTGACAGATATTGTGCGTAATGTAACGTAAGTAATACGTACCATGTATCAAGTTCCCGCTTGGGCTGATAGTGTTACAAAAATATATATTTTAAACAATCGCCCATGTTCACTGCACTTCTGAAACCGCTCCAATGTCACCAAAACAATCGCACTTGATATGTATCTTGGGAACGACGGTATAGAAGGAACATTCTAATTCATCCGCAATCATGGTTCGAATTCCTCTAAGGCCCCCGGAGTACTCCAGAATGAGTCCCCGCTTCTCAGTTGACTCGATTGCTCTGCTCTCCGTTTCGGACCTCGAGGAGGAAGACTTGATCACACACAGAAGAGCAACCGGCAGACGCCTTCCATTCTTTAGGCAACTATCATTAGGGGCCATTCTTTTCTACCTCGGGCGTTCTCTTTACTGTGGGAATCGTCGCATCATTCCCCGTCGGTTTGGTGGCCTTGTCCGGCTGATGATAGGCTTTTTGATCTTGTTGGTCGCTTTGACGGGCATACTGTGGCCCTCGTATACGTATCTACCACCGCACTACCAGCTCCTCCACCAACAGGCCTCTCGAAGCGGCATTACAGGGCGAGGGAACCAGCATAATGAGACAGTTTTCATTGCAGCCATCCTCTACGACCCGGATGGTAAGCTAGCCAATGGGAGATGGGGACATAATTTGTTGCACCTAATCAATCTGCTAGGTGAAGAAAACGTCTTCCTCAGCCTCTATGAGAATGGCAGTGGCATTAGAGGTCAGAGTGCCCTTCGTGATCTGGAGGACCGACTGCCGTGCAACAGTTCCATACATATTGAACTGGACCTGGACTTGACTGCATTCCCGACAGTAACAGTCCCCGGGGGAGGGAAACGGGTGAAGCGAACTGACTACCTCGCAGAGATGCGGAATCGTGCCCTACGGCCACTTGATGAGCATTCAGATATCATATATGACAAGGTACTATATCTGAACGACGTAATATTCGATCCAATTGATGTGCTTCATCTCCTGTTCTCTACTAATATTGATGAGAATGGGGTAGCCCAATACCGGGCCGCATGCGCAGTCGATTTTATCAATGCGTTCAAGTTCTATGATACATATGCCACAAGAGATCTGGAAGGTTATGGGATTGGCCTCCAGTTCTTCCCTTGGTTCACCTCAGCGGGGTCGGGATCCAGTCGTAAAGACGTGCTGGAAGGCAAAGATGCTGTTCGGGTGCGCAGCTGCTGGGGCGGAATGGTGGCCTTCAATGCAAAGTACTTTCAACGACGCGACAACCCGGTTCGCTTTCGCGCCGATCCAGATTTGTTCTATGATGGATCAGAATGCTGTATTATCCACGCCGATATTCAAGATCCACCATTGGACCATACAAAGACCGCAGACACGGGCATTTACATGAACCCGTTTGTGCGGGTAGCATACGACGAGCGCAGCCACTCCTGGCTGTGGGTCACACGGCGGTTTGAGAAATTATACCCACTTGTCCACAATATTGTCAACCATCTGGCCGGTTTGCCTCGATACAATCCCCGTCGGAGCGAAATTCCCGGCCAGGTGGTCAGGGATACGGTCTGGGTGCCCGATGCGACCGATGCACGCGGGGGCGCATTCCGTGAAGTGGACCGCATCGCGGGAAATGACGGATTCTGCGCAGATGGATTTGGAGGATATCGGGGGCTTTCAGTGATTGTGGAGAACCGACAGCCTGGCCAGGATGGCTGGGAGGATATCCCAGTGCCATCAATCTAGTTATTTGCTCATGAAACGTCCATGGGCATACTATAGACTTGCAGAGACTAGGCCACCCTATGAGTATTGTTGTCTTCTTCAGCGGATGCCCCTCAGAGTAACAGACCCTGGGGCACTTTGGACCACGTTCGACACTTGCCAAACACCGTTCGACAGAGCTTGCCATACTCAACCCGCAAGTTGAACTCTCTCCAAGATCCTTGCGCGTGATGGTACAAGCGCGCAGAGGGGTCCGAGATGGGCTTGGAACCCATGTTTCCATACTTCCCTCGACCGGGACTTTTTAGAATTAGCGCATGGCAAGAGATGCATGTGAAGTAGACGGGCTATACCTGAATCCAGTGATGGGCAAAACCAAGACATCCTCCACTAATTTACTTTCCCCTCCATCCTGCAAGCCTGACAACGCGTTCCATCGGAGGCCGACCGTAGCTTCGAGCCAGCTCTGCACCGCATGAGTAAATGCGACAGGTCCAGTGAGGGTGAGGGGATCTATTGCGTCCAGATCGTTCGAATGCGGCTGAAGCGCAGGTTCCATGAAAAGACGGTCGAGAAAGATCTGCAAGATTGGATGACCTGGCGCCCATGCAAAGGACCACTGGGTCAACTGCACGGGCAGCAGGTATCCCATGCGCCAGTAGGTATCACTGTTCGACGGACAGTCTGCTTCTAACCCAACGATTGCATGGACAGAACCTGTAGAATTATACACACGCCCAGTCTCGTGATCTTCCCAAGGCAAAATATCAGTCTCGGCGATCCAAAATGTCGGCGATTGTAGAGGCTCAGTGTCGATATCTGCGTACTACGTGTTTGTCAGTTACTTACACGTGTAATGATATAAAGACCCGGGCATTTCACTCACAACCCCTCCGATCCACTTGGACACGAGGATCCGGAAGACATCCGACTGTTCCACGTGGCTGGGTAAAGCATAGAACTGTTTCTCCCGTTCGGGCTCGAACCGCCGAATAAACTGTCGTATTCCGTCATCGTCCCACAAAAAATAAGCCATCTGCTCGTCCGCCGTGCGTAACCATTTCTCCGTGCTCTGCTGTAACACGCGTGGCCAGGTGTCAACGCGCGTGCTCTTCCAGGTTTGGTGGACGATCAGGGGAATTGAGGAGTGCGGGATCTGTCGTTCAGTCGTCTGGGCCAAGCGCAGCACTCGCTCAGCGGCGTCGACGATGTTCTCGGGATGCTGTCTCGTCCCATTTGTCCAGGTGGGTGGGATGTACCACGCTGGAGACGACCTGTCTTAGCCGACGAGTTCAAAGTCTTACTCAGCAGTCATATGTTGCTTACCTCCACCACTGCGAGTATCCGTATGAACGCGTTCAAACAGCAATGGGTAACGGTGTTGAAGAAGAGAAATCTGTTTAATCGAGGTATCAGGCTGTTGAAGTAACCAGGTGAAAAGCACTAGGAAGCAAAGTGCGCCCAGCACGGGACGTCGTAACATGTAGCGCCAGACCATCGTTATGATGAGTATAATACTCCAGGGAAGGCGGGTGGCTAGTCGATTTATCCGGCATCAGCAGAGGTTAGCAAAGGCCATGATAATCTTTCATTGGGGTGGCTAGGCAGCCATGGATATGCCTTGTTCTTCGACTTTTTCTGCGTCGTGGCTAGTCTTGACTGCAACGCCAGGCCGGTGTATAACTTCCCGCGGGTCCCGTCACTTGTAATGCGGCTGCCTAGCAATAACCCCTAAAAATCACTAACCCTAAGCTCAGAACCTTGCCCTGGCTGGACCCTGGCTACAGTGACTACTAATCCAAGGAAGTACTAGTAGGTGTCATAATACGAGGTCAATCACACGTCCTAGCCAATGGGGGGCTGGAATGGCTCGCATGGCTTACAGAATTCGAGCCATCATCAGGGCCTGCGCCCTACGCAGCCCTAGCCGCGGTGGGGTCGAAGCTTAGTATTGCTTGGATTCGTGGACCCTTTTTAGGCCAGATGGCAGTGCATCTCTGGTGGGGGCTGATTCACTTCTTGTTATTACAAAGAAAAAGCTTTCTGCCCTGTTGGCACTGTGGTCTCTCTGTGATGAGCATAGGTATGATTGGCTGCGTACCCTGGCCAATTTGCTTGCACAGCATTACCTAAAAAGGGAAACACTACAATCCTCTAGACGCGGGACTGTCCGTAGTACCAGTCGCGACTTGCCAATTGCTGATCATGTCTCCACCCTTGCTCTCTGGTCGTGTCAGCACAGTCCAAACCCAGGGGAACATCCCACCGGCCTCGGAAAGAAGCTCGGAAAGTCGAGTTGTCCAGGCAGAAACGGGACCGGAGGATTACTGGTGAAACCCATCTGCGATACACACAAATACCACTGGCGTGTCCCGTATCACAACTGTATTACCGATCGGAGCTTGCCTTTTTGGCGGCTCAAAACCTGTCCATCACTGCCTCCTTCACTATTCAATTACATCCCTCAAATAGCCTCTCCATATCCATTATGTACCTTTTCCTTCCTTGCCATGCCTTGTCTCAGCCCCAAAGCCTTCCAGGCACTGTCAGCCAGCCGCAATGGCTCCCGCGCACCTCCGACTCGTGCTGGCAGCCCTCCTACTATTCATTCTAACCTCCCTGCTCGCCCCGTTTGTTTGCAATCTTTACCTACTGCTTCGATTACCCTTTGTGTGGAAAGCCTCATCCGCCGATGCTATCATCACTGAACAGAATGATGGATTCGATTTGACCTTTTCCGACTACAACAGCACATACTCCGTCGCCGAAACTGGGTTGCCTGTTCCAGTCCCCGCAAGGCTGCACCACGTCCAATTGGGCACACAGACCCCACGGGCAGAATGGCAGGATGCTCGCGATGAGTGTCTCAAGCAACATCCGGACTGGGAGACGTTTCTGTGGACGGACGAAAACGCTAGCCGCTTCGTGCAGAATCACTATCCACACTTTCTCCTCACCTGGGAAAGTTACCCGCACCTTGTCCAGCGCGTGGATGCATTGCGATACATGATCCTGCACAAGTATGGGGGTGCCGTGTTGGATTATGATCTGGCATGTAAACGGTCGTTGGAACCTCTGCGTCGATTCGAGTTCGTCGCGCCGGCGGCCAACCCCGTTGGTATCTCCATTGGCATGATGCTCGCGGCACCGAACAATACCTACGTGGGTGACCTGGTGCGGAATCTGCCAACCTTCAATCGAAGATGGTCGTTATTGCCTTACATCACAGTTATGTTCAGCACGGGATGTCATTATGCCTCGTATGTCAATCTTTAACGCATATAGAGAAGGAAGTACATGAGAGCTAACAAGCTACAGAACCATCTACACCATGCAGCGCGATACCTCTACCCTCCGCGTCCTAACTGGTCCCCCCGAGAACCCACGAATGCATATGCTCAACGGTGTGGTCAATACCCCGCTCTTTCGGCATTTGGGCAGTTCCTCCTGGCACGAGAAAGACGCAAAATTCATCAAGGCGTTTGCGAATATGGATCAACGGGTGGCGTTTGGAATGGTCCTGGTCGCCTTGGCAGGAGGATGCTGGGCTGTGAGCCTATGTGTGTCTCGGGGCCGGACATGGCACCAGAAAGACGCATTGTCACAGGAGATAGAGTTGTTGCAGAAAGCACATGATTCTTGAATACTTGTAATTTCTAGCTAGATATTTTGCTCACGGTTTTACGTTTGGATACCATATTGGAGACAAATAGTTTTGCTTAATGAAAGAATATTTGACAGAACATAATCACTGCTTAGGCTATCCGATACAGATTATTAAACCACATATAACGGCTCACTATCAAGTACAACACCCGGTCCCATGAGTACTGACTATCATGTTGACTGAATGCTGTTCGCGCAGTCAGGTAGGTCTGCCACGGACTTACCAGCAGCGCTCTGTTTCCGTATATGTCGTGTCCTGTGGGTGGCGGTGCTGCTGTCAGGACCGCTGCCCCGATGCGCCAGGCGAATGGCACAGAGGTCAAGATCAGATCAACGAGCGACGAGTACTTGCGCAGGAGGAATGTACTCTGTAGGGCATAGACCGGTGGAGCATGCGGAAAGTCCTCTGCATATTTTCTGCTCCCAGTTAGCCGCATTGCTTTGAATAGTAGGGTGACATTCACTTACCGAACACCGGCACTCACAGCCCTATGATTAATATGGCCGGAGACTCCGCCGTTATCGAAGGTGAAGATCTTCTGTAGTCTCAATACCTGGCCACTAGCTTGGAACGGTGTAGGGGAACCGTACCAGATCCACTTTCCACATGTGAACGTAATGGGCGACTATATCCTGAATAACATCCTGGCGCCACCACTTCTTTGGATTATCCTGTAAGGCACCGTGCTCCAGAACAACGCAACGAGCAGATGAGATGCCGAGTGCGGCACAGCTACGTTCAATTTCTGCCTTGCGGATGTCTCCCTGGCCATGATAGTCGCCTGCACCTCATTAGAAGATATACTACTCGGAAGAATTCTGGTGGAGAAATGACTCACCCGTCGATAGCACCAATAAGGAACGAGTGACATCCGGGTTGTCACGACCGTGAAGGATAGTTGGGCTAAAGAACAAAGTCTCATCATCGGGATGTGCCGTGACGAGAAGGACGTTCCGCGCTTGCTGGATGGTATAAGGAACAAGACGCGGATCTCCCGCGAGGTAGTATGCGAGAAGAAGATACAGGAAGATGGAGGCCGACAGCAGGATCAGAGCCGAGTATGCTATCAGACATCTCCAGTCATGTCGCCGCACTCGGCGAAGTAGGCGCCTGAACAGGCGGCTTGGGGTTGCCATCGATGGGCTCGGTGTTGTTTGTACGGAAGTGGTGCCAAGATGATATCCTGACTGGGTGTAATCGTGTCCTCCACACGGCAATCCAGTTTGTGGCATAGCCCTGGACCGAAATTTTCTGACAGTAAAAGAGAGAAGAAGAAAACCCTCGGTCTCTGGGAGGCCTGGGGAGTGTCGGGATCCGCGGACAACATCGATGTTGTGTATGTAACCGACGGTAATATATGACCCTGAAATACATCATGTTGTAAGTATGGTGAGTAACAATACCGGGCGTGACGAAGATCGGGGGTTTCCGCAGCTCGCACAACACACGCACCAGAAGCTTCGCTCATTAGCCTCAATTCCAACACGCAAATATACTAGGCAGCAATATACGCTTCTCCCGTCATTGGCTCGGCTCGATAAGCTTGATACGTCCTCCAAAAGCGAGTGATTTACCTAGCCAATGGCTGCAGCACGAGGATGATCTAGTGTTAATGGCCAAGGGGCTAAGGGTGAAACAAGGCTGACAAGCTTTACTGACGAAAGAAGGAAAAGAAAACTACCTTTATGGAGTAGTTCATATGTAAGACCAACTGAACTGGAGCCAAAGCCAAAGGTCTATTGGGTCCGGGCTTGCCCCAGGGAAATGAGCAATATTGACGAGCCCGTCATAATAGGGGTCCTGTCAGACCTCCGTCCTTCAGATCGACACGCCTAACGATCGGCCCCAGCCGTCATCGAGGGTCTAGGCAATAAAGAGATCAATCACTAGGGTGTCGAACATCTAATATGCTTGGCTGTATGCTGAAAATGGCCCTCGGTGGTAATAGTGACCTCTTGCTTCGGTCTCACCATATGAAGTAGGGTTTGCTTAGCGCAGCCACAGGGTATCTAGCTGAGGTCCTCTTCGTTGGTTACACCAATAGCCTGCCACCAAGTGGGAGGTTTTTTAGGCCCATCTGCAACCGGTCATGCAACTCCGAGTAGCTCGCGTCCTGATGACTGCAATTCCATCCTTGAGCTAACGCACACGATACTGTCTCTTTCAGTGCTAGGTCAGGGAAGTCAAGCCCCCATGAGTATGGATATCATGATCGTAGATACTTGTCCATTCGTGAACTGCATATATGTATGTACACATATAGTATGAAATATTCGTATAAACCATGTTTACGAATATATAATATCGGGAGCTCGAGCGCAGTATAGACCGACTAATATGCCGGCGTATTGCCAAGACAAGTAACTCCCACCGTATCCCACGGCTCACTAAGAATGCCTCCTCTTCTTCGGGACACTTATAAGCCATGAACTGACAGGACAACAATTGGTTGTCGAGAGTTTTTATTCGGGGTGACGTGCAACCCTTCTGCCACCACGTATGTGATACGTCCGCAGCAGGTGCAGATGACATGCAGGAAGGTTGCCACGGCAATCCCGAGCTTGTCCCGACACATTCCAACCTTCATTCATGAATTCAACTTTCTTCCTATCAGTTGAACTTCTGTTTCGCACGATGCTCACTCGGCTCGGTCTATACCTCCTGGCTCTGTTCTCTCCCGCTAGTGGCGATAGCATCCACCAAAGAACTTATTTCTACGTTGGGGGAAACTACTCGGTCACTGAGAATGGCGAGCATGTATACACTAATCAGATCTATGTCGAGAAATTGACCCCAGTACAAGTGACTCAGCCATATCCGATTGTTTTTATACATGGCCAGGCCCAGACAGCGACAGTAGGTCAGCCCAGACTCAGTTGGCGGGATGGCACTAACAGAGCATGGACAGAACTGGTTGAACAAGCCAGACGGCCAGCCAGGATGGGCATCGTACTTCCTTGATAAGGGCTACGAATGCTACCTGTTCGATCAGCCGTTCCGTGGCCGCAGTCCCTGGCAAATCTTCAACGGTCCACTGGAGACGTACTCGGCCGAACACCTGCAACGATACTTCACCGCGCCTGAACGGTATGGGCTATGGCCACAAGCTTCCCTGCACACCCAGTGGCCTGGGACTGGGGTCATGCGTGATCCCATATTTGACTCCTACTACGCCGGTGCTGTGCCATTTGTCAGTGATAATGTGCTGCAGCAAACTGCCATGCGCGACGCGGGCGCCGCCCTGCTGGATCGAATTGGCCGGCCAGTTATTTTGATGGCTCATTCGCAAGGCGGAATCATGGCATGGCTACTAGCCGACCAACGGTCCAATCTGGTGCACTCGATTGTCTCCATCGAGCCTGGTGGTCCACCGTTCAGCAACGCAATGTTTGGAAATACAACTGCCCGGTCATACGGGCTGACAGACATCCCCATTGCATACTCGCCGCCGGTGTCGGACCCGAGCACAGATTTCTCCACCACCATCTTGCCGTCCAACTCGTCAATCCTAGCAGACTGCATCATTCAGGCAGACGACCCCCCTGCGAGGCAACTGGTGAACCTGAGCAAGATTCCCGTGCTCTTAGTGACGACGGAAGCATCATACCATGCGCAGTATGATTGGTGCACGGTGAGGTTCTTGCAACAGGCCGGAGTACAGGCTGAACACTTGCAGTTGTCAGATATTGACATCCATGGTAATGGTCATATGGTGTTCCTAGAGGAGAACAGTGATGAAGTTGCGGCTGTTATTCATCGCAGGATTGGACAGTCCGATGACATGGATGGCAAAGCCGAGCTTTGATGTGATCTCAGCAAGAAAAATGGGGCTTGCCTGAAGGGAGGAGTCTCTCAGAGTAACCTTGAATCTTCAGGTAGAGTGCCCTCATCTTGTCCAGACCAAGCTGTTCATATTATGGCTACGAGAATCAGCAACCGTTTTACCATAATTCTCTGAGCCTTTGGCATCGGCGCGCCTGAATTGATTGCCGGTGGAGTTCCCAGAGAATTGGTACCTGGGGCATAAAGACTGTGCGACGCATGGGCCTCTCTCAACGTCAACGTCCACGTAAGCAAAGCTGTAGGCGATAACTAGAGAGGGAATCGATCTGTCAATGAATAGAATGCAGATTAATGATCCCACTGAAATAAACAGAGATAAATGCCGGGCTTCATTACTAGTTATCAATATGCAGCGATAGTACAGTATGATGCTCCCTGCTGATACCTCTAGAGCGCCAATCTGGCAGCACAATTGCGTTCCATTGAGTTCTATCGATTAATTAATGTGTATATAGACACACAGCAACACATCTCTAATTCAAGAGTCATGGTGCCAAAACGCGACCGTAGGAAATGTTCTCCCCAGCAACCCCGGCTAAGAGCACCGGGGAGGACCCGTGACGGCTGCCAGTATTGCCTGTTTTGGCAAGATTCCCCACTCCCCGCCTCCCCGCGAAGCGGAGAAACGGAGTAACAGCCTCTCCTCTATTAGGGCATCGGGGTTCGCACAACAAAGAACTCAAGTCTGACAGTATAAGTCGGAGGGAGACCCAATATACGTCCATATAGCATCACATATCAATCGTTCTCAATGGCATCCACCACTGCGTGTGAATCCATCTCGCTCACCGAGCCAGGAGAGCGGCCAATCTCGATGGTGGCAGAAGAACCACACAATGATTCTTCCGTTACCGAGGCTAAAGTCCCTTACCTGAAGCTCATCGCATCGGGCTTCTCCTTTTTCGTCGCTGGTGTCAACGACGGCAGTTTAGGCTCCTTGCTTCCCTACGTGCTCGAGACGTATCACGTTAGTACCGGTCTGGTAATTATCGTGTAGGTTCGCCCGAAGCAGAAACCCACCTACCTACGGTTAATGATAGTTTTGCTAGTTATGTTACAACTCTCGTGGGCTGGTTGGTGGCCGCTCTAACCAATAGCACCGCCTGCCAATACCTTGGATTAGGTTCTATGCTCGCTCTGGGGGCTGGACTTCAGGTGCTGGCCCATGTCCTGCGTGCCTGGCTTCCGCCGTTCCCATTGTATGCTATAACTTTCTTCCTAGCTAGTCTAGGACAAGCATTCAATGACACCCATGCCAATACATATGTCGCTGCGGTCAAGGCCGCCCACCGATGGCTCGGCTTTATCCATGCCATGTACATGGCTGGGTGTCTCGTCGGGCCATTGGTGGCTACCGCTGTGGCGTCTGCTAATAGGCAGTCACAGTGGAATCTCTTCTATGTCTTTCCACTTGGTTTGGGGTTAATCAACCTGATCCTGGTATTGATAGCCTTCCGCGATAGCATGTCCGTCCATCATTCCTCAGAAGCCGTTCAAAGCGACGACCCGCGGGCTTCGGGTCAGAACAGTCGCGGTACCCGTGCCGTAAGGGAGATTAAGGATACACTTCGTGTACCAGCTGTCTGGTTGACAAGTCTCTATTTTTTCTTTTTCCTGGGAGCGGCCATCACGGCTGGTGGTAAGTGAACCCATTTCGGTAGAGTGAAAAAGAGACTCACAGTGGTTAGGATGGATTGTCGAGTACCTTGTTCGCGTTCGGCATGGTGATGTGCACCAGATGGGTTATATCCCGACGGGGTTTTATGGCGGAGCTTTTCTTGGTCGACTACTTCTAGCCGAACCTACTTATCGTCTAGGAGAGCGTCGCATGATATTCATCTACGCTGCTCTGTGTGCCGGGTTGGAGTTGGTGTTCTGGCTGTTTGTTCATCCAGTGTTGCGCTAGACCTTCAGAGGTTGACTCATAGTATAGGGTGCCAAATATTGGCGTTGAGGCCATGGCTATTTGCCTTTTGGGCTTCTTCTCGGGGCCCTTCTTCGCAACAGTGAGTTCTGTTGTATTCTACAATAGCATTCACCGTCTAACATCGCACACAGGGAATATCGGTCGCATCTAAAATCTTTCCGGCTAACATTCGTTCCTCCGGGATTGGTACGTGGATTCCATGGTAATCCAACAAGCAACGTGTTAACTTTATGTATCCAGCATTCGTATTCGTGCTGGGGCAGATTGGAGGATCGCTCTTCCCCATATTGACGGGCATCATCTCTTCCCACACCGGCGTCAAGGCCCTGCAGCCCATGTTATTGGCTCTACTGTGCGCTACGGGTATCAGCTGGCTGCTGGTGCCTACTAAGGCGCCGAGACTGCGTGCAGATTGATCTATCAACCAAAGAGTAACTGTGGTTCCTGGCTACAATTGACATCTATCAGTTGCTTCTACGCTGTATGTGATGTTTGGGTTGTTTGGATATGACGCGATGACATTGATGATTGGGTATTGGATGACACAAGACATGTCAAACAGGCTATAGTGTTAATATGTCCAAAATGCACCCAGTTAAAGAGAGAAAGAGTAGGAATCGAGAGAGATGCTCGATAGGGAAGGTTGGGCGATCACCTGTTTGGGAAATCCAGTCTATAGATACAGTATAAGTCGGGGATTTCCCCTTGCGAACCAGTCGAAAGGGGTACTGTCGTATAATTGTATTCAATCGCAATTTGCAAAGCATGCGTACGTACTCGAAAAGCTAAAGCAGAAAGCGCAGCGTAGTCGCAGATACTCCGTAGGTATAAGGATGGGAAATGGCTAAAGGGCTAAGGATATAGAGAGGGTAGTCGTAAGCAGGAGTGATCTACAAGGGGCCTGCACGCCAACAATCCCCGGCAAACATACCCGTTTCAGTACATCTCCTCCTGAACGATCATTGCACATGACGAGAAGAGGGGTAGAAGATGGTGCTCTCCCACCAGATCAACGACTGGTTTGGGAGAGAAAGCATCAAAGCTCGCCGCACCTTAAGGAAACAGAATATCACTACAAAATCATCGAAACTGATCCATCAGCACCATGGAGGTGAGCCTATTTCTGCAGTCATAATATGCCAAACTGATGCGCGGGGTAGAACCCCTCATTTGTCCTGCGAGACATCAAAGACGTCGTCATTGAAGACCGGCCCAAACCCATCCTCAAAGACCCTCACGATGTGATTGTCCATGTGGCACAGACAGGTATTTGTGGAAGTGATGTATGACTTTTTTCCCTCCTTTATTCTCACAATTAGTGGTCTATAATGTTCCAGGTTAACGTACCGCCCAGGTTCACTAGTATGGATCCTCTCATGTACCCTATCATGGACAGAGTCTTTGACATAAGTTCAGCTGGCAACGCGGTCGCATCGGCGATTTCATCCTCACTGGACCCATGGTCCTCGGCCACGAATCCTCCGGCGTAGTTGTCGAAGTCGGTTACAAAGTCCGACACCTCAAGCCGGGCGATCGCGTCGCCATGGAACCCGGCGTACCCTGTCGTCGTTGCGACTACTGCCGCAGTGGGTCGTATAACCTCTGCGGCGACACCATCTTCGCGGCGACCCCGCCTTGGGATGGCACACTGGCCAAATACTACGTCAACGCCGCCGACTATTGCTACAAGGTGCCAGACCACATGACTCTCGAGGAAGCAGCCATGGTCGAGCCTGTATCGGTCGCCGTGGCCATCACCAAGACAGCTAACCTGCAAGCCCATCAAACCGTCTTGGTTCTGGGCTGTGGTCCGATCGGCGTACTCTGCCAGGCCGTGGCCAAGGCCGCTGGAGCAAAGACCGTCATCGGAGTGGATGTGGTTCCATCCCGACTGGAAGTCGCCAAGTCGTACGGCGTCGATCACACGTTCATGCCCTCGCGGGCCGAGCCAGGCACAGACCCCATGGTGCACGCGGTGCGGGTGGCCACACAGCTGAAGGAGGAGCTGGGACTGGGAGAAGGCGCCGACGTGGTGCTGGAGTGCTCTGGTGCTGAGCCGTGTGTCCAGTTGGGTATCTATGCCGCCCGCCGGGGAGCTACATTCGTGCAGGCCGGTATGGGCAAGGAGAACATCACGTTCCCCATTACGGCGGTATGCACGCGTGGGTTGACCATCAAGGGATCGATCCGTTATCTGACCGGATGCTACCCTGCGGCTATTGATCTGATCGCCAAGGGCAAGATTGATGTGAAGCGGTTGATAACGAACCGGTTCCCGTTCGAGAAGGCCGAGGAGGCATTTGAGTTGGTTAAGGCGGGACGCTCGGATGTGTTTAAGGTCATGATTGCGGGTGTGCAGGAGTAATTTGTAAATACACATAGCGTACGTCGGGTTTGTTTGTTGGCAGTCAATGTGGTTTAGTGTGGAAGGGGATTCCTATACTACCACGGGACAAATTTGGGAGGATTCTGGCCGTTGAGATGCGCACGACTTCTAGGAATGAGAAAGATTACCAGAAACTGAAAATATTTTCTCTAGAACAGGCTAGTATGTAAGCCGGTATATATGGAATGTGTAATGTACACAGGCTGTCAAGTTGCACTATGTTACTGTGTATAATCTTACATAGTGGGAGGTTCACACCAGAGAGGTCAATCACAAAAGGAGCAGGTAAGCACTCAAAGCACACCCCTCAAGAGAACGGACATCCATCGCTCCCGGCACTGCCAGCAACACTCATGGTAGTGGTGGCCGTTACGAAGCTGACATCCTGAGTGCTGGCCTGAGACGCCGTTTCCGTTTCATACAACGCTGCCGTCGGCGTGGGAACCTTGTTCAAGGTCACAGGGTGGGAATAGTCTGAGCACCAACCAATAGTCTTAGGCACGATTCCTGGCTTGACAGATCTGGAGGAGGCAGGAGCAGGAGTGGATGAAGGAGCCGGGAGATGGGAGGAGTGGTGATGAAGCAGATGATGATCATGGTGATGACTGTGGTGGAACAAAGCAGAGCTGGACGCGGTAGGGCTCACCGTGACATAAACGGTAGATGCTGCAGGGCAGGTGGACGTAGCAGACGCTCCTGGTGCGGCGACGCTAGTGTCAACGCAGTCGGTCGCGTTGGCCGCGTCGGAGACGAAGAATTTCTCGGACTGCGCGTAGATGATATAGACGTTGGTGCCGTTGATCCCGCTGATCTGGTAGCCCCACTCGGGATCGGTGTCGCAGGGGATTTGCACGGGGTATGACAGGTCGGAGGTCGGAATGTCAATCGCCAGGGGAACATAGGAGGGTGGCCAGTAGACGAAATTCCAGAGATAGAGGCTGAAGGTGGTGGGATCAGTGTCAACCGTGGTCCAGTTGACGGTGATGGTGGAACCGGCGGCGTAGGTTGAGTTGAGGGCCGGCTCGGTGATGCTGATGGCCGCAGCTAGGGAGCTGAGGGTGATGAAGGGAATGACAAACCGCATAGTCACAGAGTAGAATTTGGCTCAATTGAAGGAGAGAATGAGAACAAGCACTGAAGATTAAATGAATGAATGAATGCTATAGGCGACCAAACGAGTGACTAAAGGGGTCAGAAGGGCGCGATGCAAGGGGAAAAACCGTTGACCCCCATGGCAGGATACTGGGCAGATGCGAAGATATAAGCACTCTCCGCTTGTGCTTTTCTCCGGAAATTGGAGGCTGTACTCGTGTCACTTTCAAGATTATGCTAAATTTAAAATCAAGCCACGCGTTCCCAACTATCGAACCACTAAGGAAGGATGCCATCGGCCATTGGCTCTGTTTGAGACATCCGAGTGGAGCGGCGTGCTCGGGCCCGCCGACTGGAAAATCAAACCGTTCCAAACAGGCATCCATCTACACTATTACTTGCTCGGCTTCATTTTAGAAGTTAGACAGAACCCTATCTGGAATTGTTCGCATGTGATCCAAGAAAATCATGTTCTTCCGATCGCTCATTTTATATTGGTGGCGCTTCCTTTTACAATCTCAGCCTCTTGCTATATTCAATTCAATGTATATTTATATGTCGTTATCACTACTAATGATATGACCGGTTGGGAAATATATAGTACTCTACCGATAATGCAAATTAATACCATCTATCGGGAAGGTGCTGGTATTTGTGTCTTAGACAAGTCCCTTCTTTCTCCTTGGCTGTTATCAAGGTAGTCGTAGCATGCGATGATTTTAATCACCGTTCTCCGACGCACCTCCGTGAACTGGGAGCAGGTTGTCTAACCGGCAATAGCCTCACCCTCCCTTCCAAATGACGGCCAATCATTGTAATTCTCATTGGGATCCTGGAATGGTCCATAGTTCACTTTACCACCGCGAGTGTTCGAGGCAAGAGGAGCACCTTTTATAATCCGGCTTATGAGGTCCTGTATTGCTCCATGTCAGCTAGTGCCAAAGCTCACGAAAGCTTTTGTCAAACCCACCGGATTGTAGATAAATGGCCGTGCAAATGTCACGAGGTCAATCTTCTCTCTTTGAATTAAATTTCTTGCCTCCTCTAACGTGTACTCGTGGTTCACCATGAGCATAGTGCGACTTCCAGGATACTTGATGAGAGCGCCAAAGTCCGTCAGAGGCTCGCACTTTGGAGGCAATTCTTTCCCATGGGGCCTGGGTTGGGACCTGAAATAGTCATCGGTTTCGCGCCCCACATCACAACCTCGACGCGATAAGTTGATAAAAGCGAGGCTACGACACATTAGCTCCTTGATGAAGTATGTGTAAGTCTCTTTCATTTCTTCATATGAGATCATGGTGTCATTATAGTCATCTGTAGGGCAGATCTTGATCCCAACTGCTCGAGATCCCCAGACCTCGATGATGGCGTCGAGGACTTCTAGCGGGAAACGGCAGCGATTCTCGACAGAACCACCGTATTTGTCTCTGCGTGTATTCGAGTGCCTAGATACCAGATAAGCTCGTGAAGCATGCATTATGTGGAGGGATATCGCTTACGAGCACAGGAAGTTGTGTAGAAGATACCCGCTAGGCAGCCGCAGTGTCAGTTTCGATGGCCGTATCCACGAAGGGTCGCCTTTCTTGCGTACTTACCCTTGTGCTAGTAGCTCAATTCCATCAAATTCAGCAGACTTGGCCAAGCTGACAGAGTGTCGATATTGTTCAATAATGACCCTCGGGTCATCGATTTCGGTGATGTTGGGGGTATGGCCTGGAAGTCCCTCCAATGTACGATATTTTCCGCCCTTGGCAGGTACCTTGGATGGTGCATAGACTGGATATCCTGATTCTTTCAACATCGGCATATTATCATTCTGGATGCGTCCTATATGTCATATATACTCTACAGTCAGGAACCTCACTCTCATACCAGGACAACGAAAACATGAATTGGCAGGACTCACCTGGATGCCATGGCTGGAAGAGAATCTTTCCCTCAACCTTGTGCACCTCGCTTGTTACCTTGGCCCAAGCATCTGCGTGGACTTGGTTGTACATCACAGGCGCATGGGGCCATTCGGCACCATTCAAGCTGATAAAGGTGCCCTCTGCGACGATAAGCCCGGCGCCGTCCCGCGCTCGGTCGGTGTAATGTTTGATGTTCGCCTGGGTCGGCTTATTTCCATCGGTGCATCGATTTCGCGTCATGGACCCCATGCAAATACGATTGCGCAACTGAATCCCATCCCCGAGGATGACTGGCTGGAGAAGCTCCACCATTGTAATGCTCTCGATGATTAGCGAATGACTGCAGGACAGGGCAGCTTGGTGGGAAGAGTAACCTTGAAAAGACGCCAGATGCACATGCTAATTTATATCCGCATTCTGTCCAGAATGAGGTCACGCCACTCTATTTATTAGGTAAAACCTGCTTGCTTGGAAGGCGATGATCGCGGAAAATAAATTCAGTCCGCAGCTTGCAGCCTCTCTCTCGCGTATAAATCATCATGGCTATCAGCCGAGACCACATAGGAGGTACGTGATATCATTTTTGTCATTGTCCTGTACCAACCTTATTGCCACTCTCCATATACTTTACCTCAACGTAATTAAGGTAGACATTGCACTGTGAAACACGAGAATATCTAGATGATGATGGTTGGTTGATTGACTAATCCTCGGATGACTTTCCCGAGCGGGTAACTGGTTATCTATAGCCTGAGGCTGCTATCGCGGCCTCCTTTGCCGAATCACCGAACCAGAGATTCCCCCAGCTTTGGCCATCCTCGTCATTGGCATGGTCCTCGTTGTTACTCAAAAAACATCGTCCGACCAAATAAATGACTTCTGCGGTACGATCTTGAAATGACACCTCTTCTTACAAGCATGTCCCCTACGCCCCTCTGCCATGGAGTCGCCCACGTGAAAGGAACGGCTTCTGGAAGGCTGATTGCCAGCCACGTGGAGTTGAGTTTCTGGGGTGGCGTCGACCCCCAAACAGGCCGGGTGATTGACCAACACCACCCCTTGAATGGTCACTCTTTGGAAGGTCGCATCCTTGCCATTCCAGGTGGTCGTGGGTCCTGCTCGGGCAGTGGGGTGATGCTTGAACTCCTACTTAACAACCATGGACCTAAGGCAATACTCTTTGAGCGCCGCGAGGATATCCTCACCTTGGGGGTAATGGTCGCGGATGAGATGTTCGGCAGGGCAATTCCAGTGATAAAACTGGATGCAGACGACTTTCAACGGGTGCTGGAACTGCATGACACTTACATCACGGTCGGTGATGGTTACATCTTCGACAAGGAGTTACCCGGGACATTGCATGAACGGCTTGACTGCCACTCCAAAACACCAACACCATTGGTGCTGACCACAAATGTGCAACTGTCCGATGTGGATAGAGCGTTGATTCAGGGAGAATATGGAGAAGCTGCTCGCGTGGCCATGCGGATTGTTCTGCGAATGTCCGAGTTATTAGAGGCTCGCGAACTGATCCCGGTCACCCAGGTTCATGTCGATGGCTGTATCTATACCGGACCTGGATCGCTAATGTTTGCAGAGAGGCTGCGCGATCTGGGAGGTCAGGTCCTTGTTCCGACCACCCTGAACTCTATCTCTGTCGACCAAAAGCGATGGCGCGCCCAAGGCGTAAATATGGCGTTTGGGGAAGCGGCCGACCGGTTGGCCAAAGCGTATATTGACATGGGTGCCCGGCCAACTTTTACATGCAGCCCCTACCAGCTGGACAGCGCCCCTAAACTCGGAGATCAAATTGCTTGGGCAGAATCGAATGCCGTGGTATATGCCAACAGTGTGCTTGGGGCGCGTACTATGAAATATCCCGACTTTCTCGATATCGCCATTGCTCTCACTGGCCGCGCCCCTAAAGGAGGACCGCATATTGATACGAACCGCCAAGCTACACTGATTGTTCGGTTACTAGACACCGCGAACTTGCATGTCGATGACTCCTTCTATCCTGTCCTCGGGTATCACGTAGGGACCCTGGCAACCAATCAGATCCCGGTGATCGTGGGCCTTGAATCCTTGGCCCCGAATCGGGATGACCTCAAGGCGTTTGGGGCCGCATTTGCGACGGTGTCAAGTGCCCCGATGTTCCACATGGTTGGTATTACACCAGAGGCAAAGACCATAGAAGCCACCATCCGACCTGGAACCCACCCACCTTGTCTTGCTGTGAAGATGGAGGACCTGATACCCTGTTGGGACACACTGAACACTGCATCACACGCCCAAGCCGTGGATCTTATTTCTCTTGGTAACCCACACTTCTCACTGAGAGAAATTCGACGATTGGCTACTCTATGCCAGGGGCGTACGAAATGCGAAGGGGTGGCGGTGATGGTAACCTGTAGTCGTGCGACATACGGCTTGGCTGATCAAGCCGGGCTTATTCAGGAGCTGGAGAGGTTTGGTGTGCGATTTACCACTGATACCTGCTGGTGCATGATTGCAGAACCCATTATTCCACGGTCGCTCAATGCAATCATGACAAACTCTGGGAAATACGCCCATTATGGCCCTGGACTCACGGGGCGGAAGTTCTACCTGGGCAGCTTAGCTCGGTGCGTTGAGACTGCCTGCCAGGGGCGTCCAGTTGACCATTACCCGTCCTGGATGGTGAAGAATATTTGATTTCGTAAGATCTTGCTGGCATGCTGACCATGCACCACGCCCCTCTCAACAACATCTGAACCCTAGCTTCGTCTGTGATGCCTGAGGCATCAATCATTCGGTCGGCGACAGCCACCTGACCCACTCGGGTGAAGGTACCCGGAGTGGGTGCAATGGAATTCTTCCAGTTTCTGGTGGTGCAGTAAGAAAAAGCCAAAAGTCTCTCGAAGAAGGGATTTCCTCAGAAAATGCCATGGCTCCGACCGGAGCGGATCCTGTTGCCGGAAAGGGTCCCCGACCTTTTGGCTGATAAGAAAGGCGACCGGCTGGAGGGACATCCATCACCCGTTCCAACCCCGCCTGGTGATTTCTTCAGAGTATAAATTAGTACTGAATTCCACCAACTCTCTGTCCAAAGTCACATTATTCGTCTTTCACCATCAACATTCAAGTTTTCAAACATGTCGCAACTCTCCAACTACCGTCTCCTCAGCTTCGATGTCTATGGCACTCTAGTCGACTGGGAAGGTGGCATCCTGGCCGCCTTCCAACCCAGTCTCGACAAAGCCAACGCCCACTTCACCCGCGAACACCTCCTCACTGTCTACCATGACTTGGAGCGCGCGCAACAAGCACAGACCCCCGACATGCCGTACTCGCAACTCCTCGCCACCATCCATCCTCAGTGGACCGAGCGCCTCGGGCTGCCTCAACCGTCAGAAGAGGAAAGCCGCCAGTTTGGAGAATCCATCGGCAACTGGCCCGCCTTCCCGGACACCGTCGACGCGTTAAAGCGACTGGCCCAGAGGTACAAGCTGGTGGTGCTGTCCAACGTCGATCGCGCTTCCTTTGCCAAAACCAATGCTGGCAGCTTGCAGGGATTTCCCTTTGATCTCATCATCACTGCACAAGATGTGGGCTCTTACAAGCCGGATCTCCGAAACTTTGAATATCTGCTCAAGGCAGTCAAGGAGCAGTTCGACATTGAGCCGGCGCAGGTACTGCAGACGGCGCAAAGCCAGTTCCATGACCACCACCCGGCACGCAAGATGGGGTTGAAGTCCGCGTGGATTGAGCGGCCAGGGGCAACAATGGGGAATCTGTCGGAGACCGTCTATGACTGGCGGTTTGATACCTTGGGGGAGATGGCTGATGCGGTTGAGAAGGGACTGTAGACTAGCGCGTTCGCCATGTTCGATGTTCAAGGATCTTTCATGAACTATATAATAGAACGAAATAGGATTTTCCAATGAGCGTCATGTCCACAGACTCTGAGCAAGACAGCATGCACAAAGCGTGTTTTGTACCAGCAAAGCCTGATAACCGGCTAAGCGGCGCCTGTGAACCGGGCCGCATCCCCACCCCACGACAGTCTCGGGATGCCAGCCGAAGCCAATCATTACTTATTGCCCATGTATCCCTCCAGTTGCAGTGGTCCTATTCCTCACAAGTTGGCCTTACACTCCACTATGGATTTAGCCCACACTCTAGAGTCCGCCCCTAGCGGCGAAGTCATCAAATGCATTGACATGCACACAACCGGAGAGCCCACCCGTATCGTCTACGCGGGGTTTCCTCCCCTCAGCGGGACACTGCTCTCCCAGCGCGACCAAGCCCGGGATCAATATGACCACCTCCGCAAGCGAATTATGCTCGAGCCTCGTGGCCACTACGACATGTACGGTGCCATTCTCCGACCAACCACTGAACTGGTCGAATCCGGTGAAGCTCACATCGGTGTTCTCTTCACCCACAACGGTGGCTTCTCCACCATGTGTGGCCACGCAACCATCGCACTGGGCCGATTTCTTGTCGATACGCATGATGTGGCTGTTTTTTCGAAGCGAAATGAGTTGGTAGTAGACGCTGCGTCGCAAACAGTTGTCGTTAACTTGCATGCGCCGTGCGGATTGGTTCGTATCACCGTCCCTATCAAGGACACGGCCGATGGGATCAAGTCCGATCCGTCGCGGGCGGTCTCGTTCCTGTCCACACCAGGTTATGCTGCTGCGACCAATCTTACTATTTCCATTCCACCTGAGATTCGATGGACCGAGCTTGAAGGGCGTGAGAGCATCACCCTTGATGTCAGCTATGGAGGGGCATTCTACGCGTTGATTAAAATGCACGAGCTGGGATTCGCATCCACGGGACTGAGAAAGGTCGATCTTGATTCACTATCACAGGTGATGAAAAGACTAAAAGCGCACTTTGAAACCCATCCTGATATTCTGGCTGCCTGCCAGCATCCAGAAGACGGGAGACTATCGTACCTATACTCCATCATGCTGGTGGACACGAATGTCGGATACAAGCCAGACAGTGAAAGTGGAGCCGAGACCGGACTGTGCTTCTTCGCTGATAACCAGATCGATCGGTCGCCGACAGGTTCATGTGTCACGGCTCGCATGGCGCTAGCGCATGCCAAGGGAGAGAGATCGGTTGGTCAGCGGTGGGCTTACAATTCGATTGTCTCCAATCGCTTTCAGACGGGTGCGTTTGAGGCTGAGATTGTACAGACGGGATTGCGGGTGGAGGGTGGAAATGCTCCGGCCAAGGATGCGGTGGTGGTGCGCGTGGAGGGGAGGGCATACTACACGGGCACGTCAAATTTTATGCTTGAAGAGGGAGATGTTACGAGTCATAGTGGGTTTGTGATGAGTGATATGGCAGTGTAGCTTTTGAAGCGAGAATGAAGGGGATGTGACCTAAATATGAACCAGTATGAGCTCGATGTCAGCTGAATATCACCTATACACATAGATGTCAGGTTACCTGGAGATTGGCATTCAATAACAGTCAGAAATCAGTGTAAACATTGAGTGAACCTCTGGGACAATCACCCTTTCATCGACAGCTTAGAGCGAAGGACCCTGGCGGCATTGCTCTGTCTTGTGGACGGGACCAGGATCAGCAAACCCTTGACCGTCAGGGCGTATCAAGACTGTTTCTCATCTGCCATTCATGAACGTGTCATGTAGCTCGGGTCGAATTGGTAAACACCTCGTCGTATTAGACCACCTGCCTAAATAGCAGGAGGGGGATTTTACAGTGAGCACAGTTGCAAATCAAGTGATTTAAATTAGAAAATTGCCAATGTAAAGCCTTGTCAGTGCGGCTGAGCTGCGCCCCCACGGCTACCTCACACCCTACCCTACCCCACCGCAACAAAAAGCAGTCGCTTTCCCTTTATCTTACCCCAGGTCTCGTCGTCCATACCATTTTCCTTTCGAGAAGTCCGCCATCCATCACAGTACGCTATATCCGTAATATTAGATGTACGCCAGTGACTCAGTGACTGGAGGGACAAGTGCATGAACCCTAAATATGTTTTTCTATATCAAAACGCGTAAGCAATTATTGTCGTAGATAACTATTGCCAGCTCGAGGTATGAGCGTCGATTTATGGTTGAGAAAGAAGAGAGGATGAGCTGTAACCCGTTGTCAGGAGCACAACAGACTGGTGCTGACCCGCCGTCTTGGAGAGCCAATCAAAGCCCTGTATGGCCGGCCAGTTTAGAGGCAGATTGATTAGTAATCTGGCTGGATACCAGCTAGACTACTTCGATCGGGGCTTGAAACGAGCTACGGAAAAACATTGCCTTTGACTTGCTCAACGACCGATGCAAGTGCCATTTCCGCGAAGGCGCTGACGGGAAAACCCACGTTCGCGGGGAGACGGAAACCCTCGCCGACGGGAAAGTCCGCGTGCGGCCTCATCGTGACCAAGCCATGCTTCACTTTTGAGGAGTTCCATGCCCAGTTGCTGGCAGGCATCCAGAGCAGGGCGACGGGCACATCGACGATTCATGATCAGAGCTCGCGTACCCACGCTGTGTTTGAAGTTGAGATTGTCACGAGAGAACTATTGGATGCACGGGATGCCATCGTTGAGCGCCAATCCGAGCTGGTACCGGTCGGGAAACGCGCAACTGATATCTACATCGAGGAGAATATGAAGGCCATCATCCAGACACCGGATGGCAAGTATGTTCCGAATCCGGATTATCAACTGAACCAGACTGCGATAGATGAGGCCGAGGCAAAGAAGGCCGAATACGAATTGCGGGTCCAGAAGGCGGAAGAGCATGTTTTAGAGGTGAAAAAGTCATGTCCCCATGCCTGTCTAGGTGGAAAGATGGTGTTTGTGGATCTGGCCCCGGCTCAGAGTACTGTCATGACAAGGGTTCCGTGTCCACCATGCGGACAAAACAGACGCCTCAGGAGCAGCAGGAGAGCAGACAGATCAACACTGATCTTCTTGCCTTGAAAGATGTCATTCGGGCTATGGCCCGGAAGCAGGCCCGGATTCCTTTCCGGTCATCGCCGCTGACGATGGTTCTGCGCGAACACTTTGTCACGGGCGGCGATGATGGAGTTTCGGCGATGATTCTCACCACCTCGCCTTCGTCGGAGCAGTACAATGCAACGATTGATACGCTCAAATATGGGAATTTGATTGGCATGGCTGGACTTCGTTAAGACTCTAAGCAGAAAGGCAGTTGCACCCATGTTTTCGATAGCTTACATGAAATACATACGTAGATCTGTATATATGAGTTTAATCCCTCGTATGGTGCACTGCATTTCCACAGTTTGGAACAGGGCTGGAAATACACACGCTTCCGGATCTATGTAAAGCGGCTACCCAAAGCCCAATGGCCTACCTTCTCCCACGCCTCATTTGTATGTATTCGCTAACACCTTTTTGTTCTGTACCGCTGGCACAGCACTTTGAGGACTTCAGCCAACCACTCAAAGTCCTTCCGCTCGAGATAAACCTGGGCAGAAAGTCTCACCCACAACCAGCCCCCGTGCTCAACTAGGGGAACAAACGTCCCATACTCCTCCACTAGTGTGGTTTGGAACCACCTGACTGCTGCGACAGCCTCATCAGCTTTCAAAAGCGTAGCAGAAGAGTCAGAAGCTGCCAAATCCTCCCTGAAAGTGAACGGTAAGCGGATAGTTGTCATAGCGCATCGCCTGAGGTTGTTCTGCTTCCCCGGCTGTAGAACCCTTTCCTCCATAACATCTGTTCCCAGCGTCGCAGCAACGACATCGGCAGCCTCATTTGCCAATCTTTCCAGGTATTCGTAAATACGGGCTTCGCCACCACAGATCGTCTTGCGGAATTCCAACGCAGCAGGAACACAGAAGTAGGGCGTATCATCATTGGTAGCGACGAATTCGAAAAGACTCTCAAATGCACTCTTTGAAGCATCGTCACTCATCATGACGGAAGGGGCCGTCGCAGGAGAGTCTTCGGACGGGATGAAGCCCCAGGAGGTGGGAATGGTGGTTCGAATCAGATGTTGGTTGCGTTTTGGGACATAAAGCACGCAGCAACTCCGGGGGACGAATAGCCATCTATCGAGAGTTCACAGATAAGCCCAGTCAAAAGAAGTATTGGAAATGAAATTGAGCAGATACTTACTTATGACAATTACTCGCGAAGAAGTCCGGCTGCAGTTTCCCAAGATCCAACGGCAGCTGTCCAATACCGTGTGCACCATCAATCAGACTCAAAATGCCCTCTTCTCGACAAACCTCGGTGAGCCTTTCAAAAGGGAACCGCACAGCTGGCAGGCTAGTCACCACATCAAATAGAGCAAGCTTCACATTCAATCCCGCGCTCCGCGCTTCCCGAACAACCTGGAGAAAGCGCTCCACCAGGTCCTCGTGACTGATCGGCATTTCATATCGGACTTTACGAATCTGAGCGGCCCTAGATTCAATAAACGATACCATACCCTTTTCGAGAGCGCCGTAGATGGTTTCAAAGTAGATAATGACATCATCTGACTTGAAAGGCAGGTTGTGGAGGACGGTGTTCACACCTGTAGTGGCATTCTTGACGAAGACACACTCGCTCCGGGGAACATTCAACAGCTTGGCGACCGCCTCCCGAGAGACATCTAGTTCTTTAGGGGTGGTGTAGCGGATGAATGGATCTGGACGCGCCTCAACTTGATCCTGGAAATGGCGCAAGGCGGTGCGAACTGCGGCAGGATACGTTCCAAATGAGCCTGGAGTTTATCGGCGTGATTGTGTTAATGTTTGATACTACAACGCTCGGTAAGCTCTATAGTGGGCTTTCTTACCGTGGTTCAGATTTAGGAACTTAGGGTCGAAGAGAAATCGCTCACGCATCGCAGCCCCAAAGGGAACGATAGATGCATCAGGAGAAGCCATTTTCGCGTTGTGTGGATTGGTTGATAGTGATTAACTAGGTACTATTTAGATGATTCCTTGCGATGACTCAAGTTGCGGAGATGCTGGTCGGCCTCGGCAAAACGACTGCGGCAGTATCTCTACCGCACTCGGAACAGCACCACCTAATGCCAGTAATTAGATGCAGATACCCAACGCATTTCTCTAGCTTCTAGCGCCGTTCCATAATTTTCAAGTTACTAAAAGGCGCACCTTATATCTGCTGAAGGTAGGCGGTGGGTAGGGGGAGGACACTGGAAAGATATGCCAGGCGCCATGGCCCATCCAAGTTTGGAAAATAATTGTAACATGATATAAAGGAGACCCATGTCCGGGGAAGTTCAGACACTATCATTTAATCTGAACTCATTATTCCGAAGTGGGAAACTAAAGAGTCTCAACTTGACCCAGCAACCACTGCAAATGGCGATACGACACACGGCCCTGATCCTGGGGCTGCTTATGCCCTGACTGGTAAGTCTCCGCCCACATCAACCCGCGCTCATAGTGTTGTACGCCCATAATTCCCTGCGGCCCGTCCAACCCTCCGTATCCCTCCTGGGCCTCAAATATCTCGTTCCACTGGAGATCCGGCATCTTAATATCGATCGGTGTGGCAGGTGCAGACTGGAAACCCAGCTGGCCGTTCCAGGTCATGTTCTGGATGGCGAGGAGAGTGCCGTTCGTAATGATCAGATAGTCCCAGTCGCCATTTGCAATGAGCACACGGTTGGTCGCCTCAATAACGCGCGGGAGAACTCCCTCGGTGGGGTTAGGTGAGTCGTCCCCTTGCTGCTCCGGACCGGGGTCGGAATCACCGCCGGCAAAGACGAGGTCAGTGCTGCAGAGCTCCCATTCCACGTCCAGTGGGGCGTGCAGGGCCTTCTTCACATCCGCGCGGTTGAAGTATGTAGAAGGTGCAGGTTCGTAGGCTAGGTCCGTCGGCCAGCCCAGCACGTCCCAGAGAAGTGGACATTCATCAATGACACGGTATGGGTTGAAGCATGGGTTTGGGTTGTAGGCTTCGTAGTAGATCATGTTATAGATGTCGCACTCGGAATAGTTCATGTATTTGGGAGGTTGGATGCCGCTTGGTGGGAAGGCAAAGTACTCATCGAAGTAGGCCTTGTAGCCGCATTCTTCGTAGGTGGTTTCGAGTTCGTTCATGTAGGACTGATTGAAGTTGAAGAGTGAAGCGTGCTGCTTGACGAAGGGATAGGCAGGGAGCTCAGCTTGGATGTAGTCCCATTGACCGATGCAGGCATCGTAGAGGAGGGCTCCTAGAGGGGCGTTGAAGAGTCAGGATCGGTCGGCTAAGCTTATGGTGCTAATGACTATAAGTAGGAGGGGCTCGTACCGCTTAGGTCGAAACGGGTGGTGTCGTTCTTATCTAGCATTGCCGACGAGATGTAGGGAACATATCGACCGGCGTAGCTCTCACCGGTTATGAAGATGCGAAAGTTCTTTATTCCGTATAGGTCTTGAAACTTCCTAAAGAAGTTGAGAAAGTCGGCGGCAACCTCGTCTTCGTTGGTGGCCGTAATATTGCCTACAGAAAATCCGGTTCCGACTGGTTGGTCAACCCTAAATCACTCAGGTTAGTCACACAAAGTACAGGCTGAATGCGTCCAATTGACATCGTTAGGCAGTAGCGTACCATAGCATGTTCGTCAAGTTGACCCAAGAATATTCGTTAATGACGGGTGCATAGGTACCAGGCTGCCAAGTGAACCTCCCGTTTTCCTGGAAGAAGCCTTGTTCGGAGGAACAACCTGGCCCTCCATTGAGGTAAACGGTAAGATCGTCCGATGGTTCGCCTATCTTAGGTTGAAAGATATAAAACAAAGATCGAGAACCATTGTTGCTCTCATCGATAGGGATCGACCCTGAGTACATCTCGCCCAGATCGAAGTGCACATCAGGTAAGCTTTCCACCAAGTGGGCTATCCACGGGTCAACATATGTCAGTCACGAGTAAAGTTCAGGGCGAGTTTAACGCATACGTTTGGTCCTATTATTGAAGAAGCGGTAGTCAGAAGTGTTGCTAGACTGAGCTCTGGTGGCAGCACGATATGTTGGATGACGTTTAGAAAAATGGGCGACAGCCCGGCTTCGTTCAGATTGAGTTCCTTCTGCACCGTTGATCAACAGAAGTGCAGCAGCAACCGTCACTGCAGGCGAAGCTAAAAACTTCATTTTGGATTAAAGTCAGCCAACAGGATTTGACAGAAGAAGATGATGTTCAGCGGCCAAGGGGATCAGGTCAATGTTGTACCCAACAAGAAGAATTCCTCCGTCTAACCCGATGTCTAGGGGTTGGGCCCATTTACTCCGATATTCTAGCGACGAAACAGATCCATTGAACTCAGATTATATTTTCCGATAGTTTCCATGTCATGATTGGAGCAACCAAGGCTAAAGATGGGTCTGTTCTGCATCGTACAGCTTATTTACAGATTGGGTGCAATAGCGCACTTTTCGGCTTCCCGACCCCTGGTGGTACGGAACCGAGCAATCAGTCAGTCTAGTAATTATTAACTAGCCAGACGCGTTTGCAGAAAAAAGAAAGTCGAAGACACTCGCTTGGCAAGGAAGTGGCTTAGACAATTTGGTCAGTCCCCGCCATATAGTCTAGCTGGTCGAAGACGACGCCGATCTGAACCAATTTTGGTCAATCAACGATGCAAATGGTTTTCTCTTTGTAGCGCCAAGACATGCAAGCCGGTCAATAGCCGCGGATCATTGAGCCCATCGGCGATTCCTTACTCAACTTTCTGGCATGAACTACCCAGTTCTAAACTTTGCTTACCAATCGAGGATATAGCATGGAGAAGGGATTCTAGGTCAGTCTTCATTTAGTCTCCCTCCAATTCTCCTGTGAAAAATATGTTTGTCGTGTGCAATTTGAACATATGTATGCATGAAACTGGGTTTTGGTCATAGACAAATGTAGTTGCCTGAGAGTTAAATCCTTGGTGGATCTTTTCAGGGTCATTAGTCCTGTGTTTGTAATCAGCACGCAGCGGCTGGAGCCGAATTCGTCATTTCTCATTCGAGGCCGAGTCGTGATCGTAACCCTAGATTCCCCACTGGACCCTGTGCAAATGCGGTACGAAATCGACGCGCTTTCCCCAGACAAGCACTGGAAACTGGGTAGTCCCGGTCCATCGGGGATTTTTCGCCCGCTTAGATAATACGCGTAGAATCCACCTCAAGGTCAAAGCCAATTGTTAGGGTGACTGACTCAACCCGTACATGGTTCCTGCATTTGATCTGACGATCGGCGGCAGCGTAGCCTCTGCTACGGCAAACTTATCGGCAAACACCAAGCCGATGGGTCGATGTCAACGATCATATCAATCAGGCATCATATCAATCATATCATCCTCCGATCTCGGTTTCTCAGGGAGTTCTCGGCACCCAAGTGGAATGCTTGAGATTGACAGGACTTGGGAGGATTGACAGTGGGTTCTTGTTGAGGTGCCCAAAGGGGAAACTCGACCCCTTATCCAGAGAACGTCGGATTATGTTCAGGAGAATAATGTTTTTACGTCTTGTTCTTTCCTTTTTCTTCATACCAA
The DNA here is from genome assembly GCF_003184835.1 of Aspergillus costaricaensis CBS 115574. Classification (NCBI taxonomy): domain Eukaryota; kingdom Fungi; phylum Ascomycota; class Eurotiomycetes; order Eurotiales; family Aspergillaceae; genus Aspergillus; species Aspergillus costaricensis. The sequence goes on from NW_020291814.1 coordinate 824,203, forward strand.
GGATCGCTCACTCAACTCTTACTTGTTCCAGATCTAATCAAAATTTGTTCAGTAAAAGGTAAAGTCCCGACAGTGTCTTCCCTTACATTTATTTCCTCGCTTCTTCATTCTCGCTTCAAGTATCCCAATCATTGTAATTATCAGCGTAAGGTGGTTCCAGCTACATAGAAATCGGCATTCCCTCCTCGTGTATGTATAAAGAATTAAGACTAATATAGTGATGAAAAGGTAGTCGTTTCAATCGGTTGGACCATACAAGATGGGCGACAATATGGGTCAGAATGTATCTTCCTGCCGCTGACGTTCACCATCAAGATCAGCACTGACTACTTCTTCTTAACTCCATCATAACTCCGTAAACATCCGGGACTTTACCCCACGCAGGCCACGCGTACTCTAACCTCGACTCGGGGGTCGGGGGGCACTCGGCTGTGACCCAGTTTGAAGGGTCTAACTGTCGAGATTGGGCACCTTAGGCATTTATTTCAGATTTTCATACTTCGTCTCTTTGCTTTCCCATCCATGCTGCCTGGTTTGTTCTGGGGAAATGTTGCGTTTTCTTGAAAGATGTTTCAGTTTTACCTACTTGTATAGCTTCATGGAATCCAAGCCGACGAGGCTAATGAAATCAGTTGATGGTCTGATAAAGGGGCTACGAAAATCGATTATTGTATCCAATAAGTGAATCTTAGCCTGACTGGCTAGCCGAGTCCAGTATTCCCGGATAACTGAACCAAAGTTTTGACTTAGATACGCTTTGAATTCTGTTAGGCAGACAACATTCCGTTTCTTTGAACACTAGGGCTGCTCCTATTAGCATTATTTACGGAACAACAATATGGTAAGTCTTTGCGCTTGTATTTAAAACGCATACTATGATTAGACGCTTTCCGAAAGACTCTCTTTTATACGTTCAGTAAGATGCAGAATCCGGCCTCGAAAATATAGTCTACTATTACAGTACCAGTCTTTTTGCAACAATAGCACACGCAATCCGTGACAGACATAGGCCCGATCCATTGGTGTTCCTGCTTCGATTATGTCTTGCGCCTCGAATATAAGTGATGGGTTGCAGAGCTCCTGCTAGTATGAAATGGGTATTCTCCAATGAAAGGCCTCTAGTATGTAGCGAGTGTCATGTATGCGTCCGTAACAGGGTGGAGGGCTCTGGTAGATCATATCGACATGATAACAATGATTTCGAGTGACTGAACAGCATCGTAGGAACGACTCGGAGATGCCGACAATGACTATTACGACATGATGCCACGAAATGGCATGTCGAGAAATCGGGGCGGTAGGCCTCAGGCCCATGGAATGCTACAGGTTGTGTCATCACGATGGGCATCGGATTTCGCCGGCCGGTGGGTTACACGACGTGGAGGACTTTGGCGGGACAGACCCAAAGGCAGCGAGAGGACTGGATGTTAATATAACGCTAGCGTGCAAGCATCATCATCACCACGACATGCTTGGCAGGGCCTATCATCACTAGTGAAATGCCAGCAGGAAGTAGGTGTGATGTTGACGTTCATTCAGTCGAAGAGTGCAAGAATGGAGGGCCAGGGGGAAAATAAAGCAGGCGGGCCTCCTTCAGATGTGCGACCTGTGGAATTTCTGGGCAAGAAGGAAAGCATGGAAACGAAGCAATCTGACCAGCAGAGATATTTTTGAAAAAAAAAAAAATATTAAGAAAGTAGAAAAACATACAACAGAAGGGATTCGCTGGTGGTCACCCACCCAACTACTAACCTCCCGGCGTGTGGCTTAAGTACGGCTGAGCGGACGGGAAGCCCTGTTTTCCACACCCTGTGGTCGTATGTACCTGTATTTTCTTCAGATGATATGATGTAGTGCAAAGTATTATAATCCAAATGATAGATATGAACACGAAGCCTACCTCCTAACTATTCCACTCTCGATAAGTAGGGAAAGCAGACTTGACACGTACACTAGCTAGGACTAAGCAGCTATGGCGGAAGGCCTGCCAGCGACAGCTCTGGACTCGTCCATCAGGATCTTAGTAATTAAACAGAGGAACGAAGATTTATATATAATGTTGCGCAAGTGGATACTATGCGCTTACCGCGTATGCATAGGTATTAGGGCTCCCGGGAAGAAGCAGTTTCACCCGAGACATCTAACAAGACAAAATATTTCCTTTTGCCTTTCCTAGAGAGCGAAACAAGTAGAATCGCCTAGGTACGCTCATCCTAGACTTCATGCTAATTTCCGATCGTTTGGAATCCCCTTCTTCTCCTCATTTGTCAAATGCACGTCAAAGATTTCAGCCAGCGCTTGTAAGCGCTCATCTTCTGTCTTGCATTCCTTGATAACCTTAGTATTGGCGCCTATTGTTTCTCTCACCGTGTCTTGGAACAAGGTGACATTTCCCACTATCACCCCCTTATCCTCGTCCATGAGCATTTTCGTGCAGGTGACGTATCTGGTGAACCAGGATTCCGAGTTTGTTGATGTGAACCAGGACATGACTTCGTAGTCCTGAGGCAAGAACTCTGTCTCCGTGAAGCAATAGACTGGCAACCACTCTTTCTTGGCGTCATCCGCTGGGTTGTAGCAGACATCGAAGCACCATATCCTTGGTGGCTCAGTGCTACTGGCAGTTTGCCTCGCGTACGACTCGGGTATAGGGCGTAACTGCACGCGAATTAAACGTGGGGCGATGCTGGTCGTCTGGAATCCGTCTCGCAGCGGATATGGAAGGTTGGGACCTTTGGGCATGCCAACATCGACAACATACCACTCGTCATCCAGTCGAACAAGATTGAGCATGTGGCCCCAACCCCCATAAGTGTTGCCCTGATTGCGCCGGACTTCTGGGTAAGGACTCATTGCTCGCGCCACGCGACCTCCGCAGTTGCGTACCTCATAGCCGATGGAGCGAAGCACGGTGGCAAAAAAGGTGTTGTTTTCCATACATCGCCCGCCACGCCGGCGGCGGACGATCTTGGTGTAGAGCTCCGACGGGTCGAGTGTGACGGTGTTATCTGTGGAATAATGCAGTACGAGATTTTCCAAAGGCACGTTGCAGATGTGGTAGCGTGTCAGGGCCCGCAGCAACGGTAGCCCATGCTCTTTGGTTCCTGCCTTGCTGGCGTCCTTCAGCACAGGTGAGTCCAGGTACTTCTGTGGGATCTTTATGCACTCAAAGTAGTCACGCAACTCGACATCGCTGTACTGAGTACGGGCTCCCTCTCCGAGCGGGATCTGGGTAAGAACGGTGGGCACAGAGTTGGACAACATGTCGAGATAGACGGCCCAGTCAGAGATGATAAATATAAATCGTATACGGTTCCGGGAGGAATATTCAGAGCTGCTCTAAGATCTTGATGGAACGGGAACAAAGTTCCGTGGGCAATGGGAGTGGTGATTCAAGTGAAAGGCTTCGGACTACTCTTATCCAGGGTACAGGTGATACTTATAGATCCGTGGAACGCGGACAAGGTGATCTGGGGAAATAAAAGTAAGCCAGCATTCCTAGTAGTAAATCTGTCATCGTGCCACTGACCAATTTGTTGCCTGCTAAAGCATCATCTGGCATTATAAAAGGCAAAAAATTTAAGTCCCTTACTTACAGCTTTGAAATCTTGAATTTGATTTCCTATTTGTTTTCTTATTCCTCGACTAATACCGTAAGAATAAAAATCCTATTTCCATTCTCTTTATCTAACTATAGCCTGCCAGCAGCCAGACCGCTAGCAGGCGATGCTGCTCTCCGCGTAGAAATTCCGCTCGTGGGATGGCATGGGTGATTGGTTGAGCATGGCTAGAGGTGTCCCCTGAGCACATCATTGAGCTGTTGTAGCTTGTGCTCAACAGGCGAGATGCGCTGTTCCAGATCAGACCAGTAACCCTTGCTTACAATGATGTTCGTGACCAATCCAACTGTGCTTGTACAGTAGAGGCAAACCAATCCAAGTGACGTGCAAGATGAGCGGGAAGGGCGCTATCCCTTGCATCTGCCACGAACGCCAAGCTACTCTGTAGTGAGTTAGCATACCTAGACTTGCGCAAGCGGCAGGCGTTGCATGCCAGACCGCCGACTCGCCGCTTGTTGCCCGGGGGACGGGGTCCAAGCTCCGATACTCGGTGGCGGATTTCTTGATGCCTGTTTCCGTCATTGTAGGCATGAATCGTAATGCGTATATGTATGTGTGCGCGAGTGGGTTGGGTAGATTAGAAGCCAACAGGGCTGAGTCGGTGAGCCTTGGACCATCAGATTTCGGAGAGCCACCTTAAGGAATCACCGGGAACACGAATACCTTGCAGGTTTGGACCCTTAACGTGGGAGTAAATGAATGCATAAAAGTAAAGATCTGCCAACCTGTAACCCGCCTCATTCCCGGTTGTTGCTGAGTTTTCGTGTTGGGAGTGCACAAGATGCATCATACATGTTGAAGGGCACACATACCCGGACCTAATGCTCCTTTAGACCTACATCTGCTGTTAAAGTCGTAGTATATTTCGACAAGCTTCTTTCTCCGTCACATAGTACCATTCTCCTATCATCTGTTCCGTATCATGCATAACCCCTTACTAATAAGCTACCCATGTGTAGCTGAATATGAGTTTGGCACTAAGAACTCTATTCTACCAAGCAAAGCCAATGTAACAGGGCATCTGTTTCATGAAGGAAGAGTTGTGGATGCTTACCAGTTCATTATTGATCAGATTCTTTACCTTCTTACCGTTGCCTACTGCTACGTCGTTGGAAGCAATCTTATATTGGCTATTAAGTTCAGAGCACATAGAACCAGGAGACACCAACTACGACACGTATCAGAACTTCCTACCCTCTCTATGCAGACGAAAATGTTAACCAGCCTGGCACCTAAAATTACTCTAACTGCAGGGACATATATCTAAACTTCCTGGTAATGCTACGGCAAAACTCTTTTGATGAAATCGCCAACGCAAGTCACATCCCCTCTTTAGGCTATCACCATGGATGACTCTGTTCACTGTTAGAAGGCTCTGCTCTAGACGAATGGTTGCGTTGATACTCACCCTCCCATCCCAACACCAAAACGACCCATTGTCCCCTTCACCTTTCTCCTTAATAACCCTCAGCATCCCCTCCACGCTCTCTCTCGGCTGGATCACACCTTCCACTATCCATTCCAACTGCATATTCGCCATATCACTGCCGCAACAAATTAGCGCAACAGATATCACTTCAGGCAAACACAACCAACAACCAGGGCAGGTGAGAATCAATAGCCGATAACAAGGGTACTCACGTTTCCACCTCGCCCGGATGCAGCGCCAACACGCACGTCCGGACACCCTTTCGCGAAATTTCCGCCGCCATATGCCTCAATGATTGATTGAGGGCTGCTTTAGTCGCCGCATATACGGCAAATCCGTCTTCGTGGCTTCGGAATTGGCTCGCTGAACCGGAGTCAGAGGAAATGAATATAATTTTCTCTAACGGTGTGGTCGGGTCGATGGAAAGCATCCTTTGGGCGACAATTATCGGGCCAATTGTGTTGGTTTGCAAGTGGTGAGTAAAGGACTGGAAAGAGCTAGTATATAACAGCCTATGTGAGTAAAGGTTATATACGTGTCTCATGGGCGATAGGCGTACATCTCTGTAGCACGATTCGGATACTGGTTGATACCAGCATTCAAAATGACATTCGTTAATCGTAGCCCACCATCTCGCACGGCCTTTTGGACATTGTGAGAAAAGTCCTAGTTCCATGTGTCATCTTCCGCCCTTATCACCAGTGGATATGTCTTAACTTTCAACTCACATCGATACTATCAGGCTTGGTAACGTCGCATTCCTCTACGGTGATTAGTGGAGCACCATTCCGAGTATACTGGGAAAGCAATTCGAAGAGCTGTTCAGCACTTGATAGGCTGCGTACTGCGGCGATAACCCGTTCTCCAGAGCTTGCTAGCTGCCGAACAAACTCCAGGCCGATACCTCTTGATGCACCCACAATAACCCATGTTCTGGTCATTTTGATCGATTGTCGTAGCAGGATAGATGTGCGGATGTCAACGGCGGGCAGAACTGCAAAAGGAAATGAGATTACGAATATGGATGGGCTTGTTTTTTGAGTCGACCTGCTGCCCGACACGGTGGTCTTATCCTGGTGAGAGGATGAGCGTATCTTTTGCCGAAAGTGGAAAAACAGTGGAGTCAAGTTGGAAGAAATGAATGGATAAGTGCAACCCCGCAGATAGGGAGTCAACCTCCAACTTCATTCGGCCCCCGCAACTTCTACCACTACGTAAACATGCCTCTCCCTCTGACGCCAACCCACCGGCATCATCCACAGGGAGTACGGATGGAATGCGCCAAACTATAGTTTACTACTGACGAAGATATCATAAACTTTTTGATCAAGGCCAAAAAGATCTATCAATTCTAATCTTCAATTTAGTAGTCGTAGTATTGCAAAGGTTGGTGACATTTATACATTTGGTGGCTGAACAATATTAACTTTGATCCCTTTAATCAGAACATCCCGCATTGTTTCTGCCGTCTTAATCCTGATGTCAAAGAGACTTTTCTGGGCTGTAGTACTCAAAGCTCCTGGAGCATTCTGATCATCTACGCCATAATCTGGACGTTCAAAACAATCTCAGTTGCTAATATATCCCGACAGAAAATAAAAGCATTCGTTTTGCATGCCAATAGGTGGGAAATCAAAGTAGATTGTAAAGAACGTTAATAACATTATGATTACGTGCTGTATTGCGACCGAAACTTTTACCCGATTAGGCTGGGATTTACGTGATTAGTCAGCGATCATCACAGTGGATAGGATGAGTACTATTTGTCTCTAGAGAGAGCATCAATCGTCAAGTATAATAGAAGGTTATGTATATAGCATTTTCACTTTAGTTTCGACAAGCTCTACTACCGTGGTCCGGTACGTTTTCAGTTGTAGCAGTATTCTGACAAGAGTTACTATGCGCTGATTTTCGAGTATCGCACGGTTCTGGGCTAAATATATATCAGCGACTCGAAAAGACCCACGTCTACTCACGAGGCAATCGCCACTGATTGAGGCCATCCTAGACGTCTGGTACGCGAAACAGGAAATCAACCGTTTGAACAAGAGTATCGGTAGGCATCTAGCTTAGTACTGAAAAACCACGGCTCTACTCCGACGGGGTGCCCGATCATCAATGCTACCATTACAAGTAACTGGGTCGATCGATTCTAGCTCAGCGGCCTCGTGAATCTTCGATTAGCTTTCCCACATGGTATTCTAGCCCACCACGGACTGAAGAGTAAGTCATCCAGGTCACTTACAGCTAGATACTAGATAGATGGCAGTAGGCACGAAGGTTCCGATCCACTCAAATCTTCACTGGTAGCCAGCTGCCGTGTGCAATAATGTCGCGTCAAGGATTCACGCCGAGCAAAATCAAAGTTAGGCCGGTCATGCAAGGGCTACTATGGCGCACAACGGAAGCTTAAGTTCAAGAACCACAAGTGTCAAGTCTCATTGTCATGGAGGGTTCCAGTGGGACGAGAGGACGCCGCATGCGGTGATGCCCCACTGAACCGTAATCTTGGTCGGACTGCCGCGCAGCCCCGATTCGACGGAATTCTCCGATCTGTTGGGGTGACGTTGTCCGATGAATAACAATAATGCCCTATGATGTATCGAAGACAATGGAATATGGGCCAAGAAGAGTTTTACTCATTCTCTTGCTTATGTGGCTTGTGCAAGGCGAAGGGCTTGCATGATCTTTAGACTTTGGAGGGGGTTATGAGAAAACTGCCAAAAATGAGCGGTGGTCGACCGGCTGGTTCGATTAGGAGCAGCAGCGTAGCATATCAAAACCATACCAGCCGATTCCAACACTGTTACATTGCTCCCTGTCGGGAACCCCGAAAGGCCTGTCGTTGCACCTTTACTTATAACATTCCAGGTAGACAAGTCCGACTCTGCTGATCGTTTCCGGCCATCACAGCGATCGGTCGGATCGCCATTGTTCCACTTTTTGAAAGCCTGTTTACTAGGAGAAACCCCAATTGAAAGCTTACCTTCGTTGATCAACTCACCAATCATTGTTGCATTTCGGTCCCAGCTTCGGCTTGGCCGCTATTGACCCATGGCTTGACAGCAGTCATGTCGTTACACAACAGCTATGCCAACCAATATACGATCGGATGAGTCCGCGGGAGAAGAGCTTCCCCAGCCGGCCCATCGTAGATCAGGACCTGGAGTGGGGAGCTTTAGTTTCCATCGTACATCTAACTGGTCATGTCGGATCTTTGCTACTCCAAGCTGGGGTAGCTAGCTACCTTTGAGTTCTGGTCTACCTCATGTTGACGTCTTGCATTGGGTGAGAGGAATACGGAGACCCCGTGAAGATGAGGCTATGGAAGATATAAAAATGAGCACGATGTACTCTGATTGTTTGAGAATCATGATTCAAGTTCGCGTTGAAAAATACAAGCCTAATTGCTATTGTGTGACAACCAACCGAGGTTAAACCGACATTTGTCTGAATGTTCATCACTCAAGAGACTTTCTAACCTTCAGATGACGTTCAGCTCATACTGTTGTTAGCCTTTTTATCATTTAATACTTAATATTTCTGTTGACCCCGTTTCATTAATAATCCAATCAAAGCATCCCCAAAATGGCCACCTCCTTCCAACCTAACGTGCACTACACCTTTGGGTCACCCCTGTCTGCGAGCTCTATCTTCGGCAGGCGTCAGGCCTCAAATATTCTAGAGCAAGAGAGTTATTCTAACAGTAGCTTTCAATCTGGAAGTTCCAGACATGTGTCGAGAAGAGTCAGCAGCAGTGGTAACACTGCACTAGCTGATGTGGTTAACACTCTCACCCGACGGAGCAGCGATGCAATGATAGCATCCAAAATCAACGATGCCGACTATGAGACATTGCTGAACTGGATCCGAGCTGAACGTATGGGGAAGCTACCCCCCGAGGGAAGCAGCTACGACAAGGCCCTGGTCTGGGCTGTTCTGTTCGTGGGACGTCTGCATTCCTTCGATTCAGCCATTGGACACTTCGCTGGCGACAGCCACACAGCGGCTCAGCTGGCTTACGTGTACTGTGCTAATCTACTGGAGGTATGTGTCAGGCCTTTCACATTCTATCATCACAAATACATAATGGATGGTTGATAACGGTTTCTAGCTCGGAGAGCAAAATGCGTCCGCCCTTCAGGACCTCTTCGGGTTCTTCTACCGCTGCTCGACTGGACTCGGCAACTTATTGGACCGAACGGAGCTCTTCGATGTGTCCAAGGATATCAAGGACCAGCTGATTTTGGCATTGGCTGACCTTGTTACTCTGGTTGCTGGCGTTGCGAGTCACTTCAACCGCGCCTTGCAGAACTCTCAGACGGTGGAAATTGACATCTACCATCAATTTTCCGAGTCGCTCAGCAGCTTTCACAGTCGCTGCGAGACCGTCTCTGACCTGATGTGGAGACACCAACTTGTCCGCGAGGGTCTGAACGGTGATAAAGGTATGCGAAAACCCTCAATATAGATTGGTGAGATTGGATTACTGACGGTAATCACCGCAGTGACCGAGATAAAGACTATCAGAAGCTGGCTTGAGCCAGAGGATCCAGCTCTCACAAATATCACCGAGAACACTGCTCATTTTGCTCAGGAACGCGAAGAATCAACCTGTCTCTGGGTGTCTCAGTACTTGACCAGATTTCTCAAAAGCAACCAGCAAGTCCTTTCCTTCGTAGGAAAGCCTGGATCTGGTAAATCGATACTGTCAACGGTCATCAACGACCATTTACAGCATCCGGTCGGGGGTGTTACCTACAAGCCAATCTTTGCGCCAATTAGTGAGTACACCTAGATCATATGGTATTGAGCGTGTCTAATATACCATATAGATGGCAGGGTAGCTGCGAATACTACACCGCGGGCTATTGCGAAGACGATCCTGTCCCAGCTGTTCGGCAAACGCATCGGCAATGTGAGGTTGTACCAGATCTTAGCCGATGCTTATGAGCGGAGCCAGAGAACTGTTGACGAAGATGCGTACGACAATATTCTCTGGAACGCCTTGGGCAATTCCCTCAATGCCAGTCTCAAGAATGCCAAAGAACTTGTTTTGGTCGTCGATGGTGTTGACGAGGCTAGTTGCGGCGAGACACCTTTGCTAAGAAAGCTCCAAGAGGCTGTTCAGAACGCCGGTAACGTAAAACTGATTGTCTTCGGCTCCCAGAAGCCGAGTCAATTCCCATCTCAAACTACGGTGAACGTCACTCCAGAGCTGGTCTTCGATGATATTGCCGCCGTGGCACGTAAAATCCTGCAACAGAGTAACGCTTTCAACTATATGTCCGAAGATGACCAAGAGCTCAATGTGACCCGGATCGCAGAGGCATCACAGGGCTCCTTCCTGTGGGCCAAGCTTGCTGCAAAGCGTGTTCGGGATGAGCATCCAACAAACGCAAATTCTCTGACGAGGTCTATCCAAAGTATAGCCAACGCGGGATACAGTGTTACCGATTTGGTCTCCCAGTCGCTGCATTCGAAGTTGAATGATGATGGGAAGAAGATCTTAACATGGCTCGCAACTGCGGTTCGCCCACTCAGCAAGAGCGAATTAACATCTCTGGTGTCGATTGAATTGAACAAGGCCACGTATACCGAGCGAGAGATTGATATCCAGCATACCCTTAAGCCTGTTGCATCGCTGGTGTTTATCCAGAATAACATGGTTTTCCTCAGACATGGACAGATCCGCTCTGCCATCCTGGACATTTTTGCCAGGGAGAAGTTCCTTCCGGCCATCAAGAATCGAAACAGCGATTTGACGCAGAGGCTTCTGCTCTACACCAAGCAAGCCGTGAATGAGAGTCATGACCCGTCTTTGAGTCCCCTGGATGAGAAGGTTGCTCAGACCTATCTGGACAAGCACCCTCTTCTGGACTTCGCCCTTCGGTACTGGGTGAACCACGCCAGTCTGGCGTATGGTTGCACCACTGACAAGGAAATTGCCACAGCTGGAAATGAATTAAGATCAGTGATACCGACATCTCCCACAGCGCCATTGTTGGAGATGACTGTATGGGAGGGCAAGTCAACCCCAGCGCTTAAGTCACTGCACGAGACCCAGACGCGTCTCTACCGCCAGATCCTGACTACCAATCACCCCACCACCCTGCAAGCCATCCTGTGCCAGGCCCTATTCTATCGACGTATTCATGATAGCTTGCCTGCCCAGGTTAGTCAAATTTTTTATGATGCGGCGGTGATCAGTAAAGATGTGCTGTCCGAAAGCCACCTCATCACAATGCAGATGACCAAGTTCTACTTGGAAACCACTGCAGACCAGGTCGTCGAGTCTAAGACGGACGTCATGATTAAGCGTGTTCAGATGCTGGAACTGCTTGTGGAGTGTTACAAGATCCATTACGGAGCCACAAGCACCATAGTGACATCCACCTTGACCCAGCTATCCCAACACTACATTTCCATCAAGGAAGAATACAAAGCCAAGGAAATTGAAACATGGCTCCAAACCACGACAGAAAAGCATCACACACAGAATCACAGTACAACTCGGCAAGTCGACGGATCGTTGCTGGTTCACATCCGCGGTCGTCAAGACACTAACGACCAAGGCAAAACCCTCACTTGGGAGAACATTGAAACTGATGAACTAGTCTCTTGGACTGTGGATGTCGAAAGCCTTTTCAGTCGAGCGGAGAAGGCCGTGGCTGCGGGACATTGGAGGGAGGCAGAAAGCCTCTATGTTGAGCTCTGGCAGCACACTAGCAAGGAGTACCGGGTCAATCGTTCTAGCGAATGGGAGCTGAGGAATGTGAGAGCAGTGATAGCCTATTCCAAATTCCTCAAGTCTCAGACGCGAGAATCCGAGGCAGCCTCCATTCTTGAGGGCTACTGGGAGGAGTATGAGCAAACTACTTCAAGCTCAGAGGCAGTAGTGTCTCACTTCCTTGAAGTCGCGCACCTCATGAAATCGGTTGGGCTGTCCCGAGTAGCTCTCAATGTGTTCAAGCACATCTCTCGGAACAGCACTCGACAAAGCTCCACCTACCAAGAAGCCGAGCAGTACATCCGGTCCACTAGTCGGGAAATCATGCAGAGTACTAGCTTCGAGTCGTTCCAGACTGAGTCCAGCCTCGAGGAGATTGTGTACCAGTCTTCCAGTACCGACGAAGTTACCGTCAAGGCTTCTAACAAGTTGTTGGGACTGTACTTGTCTCAGCACCGGTGGCAGGATGCGACCAAGATCTTGAAACGGCTTCTGCGCAGCGTTTGGCCGGCCTTGTTTGCCCCTTCTCTGGATGACGTCGTCCTTCCATCGACAAACCTAGATAGAGCTATCGAGCTAACAGAGCGTCTGAGCAACTGCTATCGGTCCAGACGCTATCAGCTTAAGGAAGAAGACATCCGAGTGCGTCTCTATCGCGCTGTTCGGCGTGACCGACCCGCCGGTGATAAATTACTTGAGAGGGTGACGACTAGCCTGTTGCGTCTGTACGAACGTACCTCTCAAACAGAGAAGGTGATCACTATTCATCAGGACAAACTCCAGGATTACACCAAGCGTTATGGTGGAAGTCACCCTACCGTCCTGAAGGAGTTGTGGACTTTGGCGGAGCTCACCCGTCCCCGGCCCGTGGCTGTTGACTATTACCGCCAGATAGTTTCTATTTTGAACAAGGATTCCGAGACGTGCCACCCAGATGCATTTGAGCCCTTACTTGTGGTTGCTACGGAGCTTTTGAACCAAGGCCGGTACAGTGATGCACTGAAGCCCTGCCGCGTGTTGTTCAACACGCTCCAAAATCCGAAGATCAGCCCGAAGCTCCAGGACCAAGCCTTTGTGCAGACCATTTATGAACGCTATATCCACTGCCTGCGCATGGTTCAGAGCGATACTGCTTCTATTCATGACGTGACTGTCCAGTATCGTAAGTCGTGCATCAGTCTGTTTGGCTCCACTGCTACGATTACAATCCAAGCGACCAAGACACTGGCCCATATCTGCCAGGAATCCAAGCAATATGAATATGAGGCAATTCAGCTTTACAAGACACTACTTGATACTAGGTCCACTGAGGTGGAAATTGACTATGATGACATTCGTGCCACACTGGAAACTATGACCGAATCAGAGAAAGTCGAAGTCCAGAAGGAATTCTCGTCCATGACCGAGTCAGAAGTGCGGAACTGGGTGTCCGTCCGCACCCGCCACTTGTCTTCCATCCGGTCCACACAGGGATGGGCCCATGAGGCGGCACTGTCTCAGATGGAGGAGCTCACTTCCTTGTACACCAAGCGTGGGGAAACTCATCAGACTGTTTCGATCTTACAGGAAGCGACCTCTCAAATCCTGACTTCACAGACCTCTGCCACCCAGTTGACGGCGGCAGCAAAGAGCATTGTGTCCAGCTACATTGAAGCGGGTGAGATCCACCGAGCCAAGGAATTGAGTCAGGGGCTCTATCGCCAGATGATCCTGAAGGACTCTTCCAACGTGTCTCTCTTCGGCTTCGACATCACCTCCAGTCAACGAGAGAACCTGGCCTTCTTGGCTCAGGTTGAGTATAGCCTCCGCGTCCGCGAAGATTCCACTGTCACTCTGAACGAGATTTACTCTACGCTTACCATGGAGTATCTGTTCATGGAGCGCTTCCAGTCCGAAATCAGCTCAAAGAGCACTAGCCTGCAGACTTTGACAGCCACCGTCCCCCGTTTGTACGGATTTTTGGTGTCTCGGAACCGTCAGTCCGCTGCCAACCGTGTTATCGAGCAGTTCTCCAACTACTTCCTCAACACCGAGGGTAGCAGCCTGAAGCTGAGCATTCATCAGGCTAGAGTGTTCACCGAGACTATCTTGGAGTATTTCAGTACCCACAAGTCGCGGGATCTTGTACGCTCGGTGGCCATCGCTTCCTACAACCGGACCACGCAGTTGCTGGCATCGGGCAATTATCAGGCAGCATGCGACCTGGCCTTGACTGCATTCCGCTACATCTGGTCCCACCAAGGCTACTCCTCGGAATCGACTCTGAAGCTGGTGTTCAAGCTTGGCTTGGTTATTGCCGGTCGCGATATTAAGGGGGAACCTCCAGCCTCCACGCGCAAGGAAATGCTTAACGTGTCAGGCACCATCATGCGCGACACGCTGGATTACTTCCAGAGCCACAACATTGACATGGCTCAGCTGGATCTTGTGAATCTGGAGAGCTTGATTGGCGTGCTCGATGAGCAGCATGACTACCACACCTTGGCCTGGATCCTCACCTCGCTCTGGAACTCCCGGGATACTCACGAGATCTGGAATGCCGAAAACGACCAGGAGGTTTCTCAGCAACAATTCCAGTACACTTTGGCTCTTGGCCGCTGGCTGGTCATTACTCGTTACCTCATTGGCGACTACACGGCAGCCATCCGTTTGGCCGAGGACATCGTCTACAACTGCGCCCGGGTTCAGGGACCGCGTCATTCCAGCACGGTGGAGATGACAGTCCTGCTTTCCCAGATGTACACCAGCGTGGCCCAGGGATACCAGAACCAGAAGGACCGTCGCGAGTTGGCCTACCGTTACTACAAGAAGGCCGCGGCGGTGCACGAGAATGCGCTGCGCTACTTCATCGATCCGACCTCGGTGTCCGCGTCGGAGATGGAGGGAGGCGTCCTCTCGGGACTCTCCTCGCCCGCCTCCAGCCCTGGAGTCGGTGCAGACGAGGAAGGCAAGTATGTGCGGAAGCACCTGCACCTGCTGAAGCTTGCAGTTGAGCGCCTGGGCGACTGGCCGAAGGAGTACTCCGAGTACGAGCGCCTCAACAGTGACTTGTTCCGGACCTACTCCAACGACTTGAAGGGCGTTGACGGAATCGACAAATGGAACCTTAAACGGTTTGGTTCCGGTCGTGCTGAGGCTAGTGATGACCTTCTCTCGACTGGCATCGAGAACCAGGGAGTCGGCTTCTATGAGCGCCTGGCTATTGCCGTCTAAGCTCAGCTAACAGGATTGGTGATGGAGCAAAAGTGTTTTGTGTTTCAGTGGCTTATCTGGAAATGTCAATTTGTATACGTAATTACAAAGAAAAATTAGGAAATAATAAGCACTCAAAAGAGGCGGAAACCCAGAACGAATCAAACATTGAGTGCTGTTAGTAGTTAGTCACAAAATACAATTCAAATTTCGGGTTTTGTTGACATTGTTGTTTCTGTCCATGGAATTAGACACTAAGCCCTACGAAGCAGTATTAAACAATTAGATATTTTTAGAGAATGGACACTCTTACTAGCGAGTTGGAAAAGGGGAATCCATACATTGATCAGCTTTGCGGTGCAGCGGCCGAGGACCTTGAGTACTATGAAGCCATCCACATTCTAGATGAAGCAGTAACTTTCCCCTAATCGGAAATGACAGGAAATGACAGCCCTAACGAGGCAAGGTTGAGAGCATAGAATTACTGGCGTTTGCCTCCTATTGGCTCGGGTTCCGGATGTCCTCCAGGCGGGAGTTTCAGCCCTCGCCTTAGCCTGAAACCGACATTTGACTAGAGGCCTCAATTCCGAGAGAACCGAAACCATGGCCTGGACTTCATATAAAGGAAGCTTTCTCCCCTGTCCTCATTCGGAAAGCTACCTGCCTATCATTCTCTTCTCTGTATCTTATCGTTCTCTTGTTCTGACGGCACTAGTGGCCTCAAGCATTCCATTCATTATCATCATTCGATTCTACATTCACTCTTTGAATACCAACTAACTTGGCAAAGCGCTCACCATGCACGTCCTCAGCACCCTTGCCATTCTTCCCTCCGTCGCTCTCGGTGCCGTTCTGCCTGCTGCTCTGCAGAGTTCCACCAAGGTCGCCAAGCGGGACTCCTGGGGAGGGAGTGTCTCGTTGGGCCCGACCAAGTCCGACATCATCAACGCCGTCACCACAATCATCCCCGGAGTCGCTCCCTCCACCCAGAATGGCGAGCTCTTCCTCTGGCCAGGAATGAGCAACGGAACTGGCGATCTCATCCAGACGACGCTCGAAAGTTGGCCCAGCAACTCCTGGTGTGGTGCCACCACGGGCCAGTGGTGTGTGCGCGCCAGTATCTTCGGGTCATTTGGACAGCTGGATGGTACTGGCTCACCCGTTAGTGCCAACGACCTCGTTCGAATCGAGTACAACCTCGCTTCTGATGGCGAGACCTGGACCCAGAATGTCACCAATGCTTTGACGGGTGCTGCTCTGTCCAGCTACTCTTATGCCGCAGGACCGTACATGACTGGGTAGGTCGATCAGTACTGACACGTGGACTATGCACCAGTTAGTTTACTAACCATGTTTGCCATCCTTGCTAGTTATGGCACCGGTACCGAATGCGACAGCGACTGCACCGGCACTGTAGCAGACCAGCTGTATCTCAACACCACCATTACCCTGCGTGAGGCGGACACCAGTTTCGGTGACACCATCGCAACCGGCGCGGGCGCCACATACACCGGTCTAACCTCCAGCGAAGGCGGCAAGGTCTGGAACATCGCCACCATCAGCATTCCTGCCATGGGCTCTCAGACTGCCGTCGCTTCATCCACTGCGTCTGTGGCTACCCACGCGACCCCTACCCCTTCAGCTGCTGGTATTGCTTCTACCGATGAGGCAACTGGCGCAGCTGCTCTCTCGGCCACTCAGGAAGCCAGCTCAGTGCCGTCCATTGCTCCTTCGGTCGCTGGATCTGGTGCTGCTGCTCCCACTCAATCCAGCTCTGGCTCTGGGTTCAAGTCTGGCGCTGCCTCCGGATATGGCTCTGCGCCGTTCCCCTCTGGATCTGCCCGTGGATCGCAATCGAACCCCCAGTCTGGTGCTCAGTCGGGCTCTAAGGCTGGCTCTGGACCCGCGCCTGGAGATGACAATGAGCCCTGCCCTGAGTGGTAATTTAGAGAACCTTGAATGTGTGGAGATTTCTCCAGATCAGAATCGCACATTGGGGAGGACTTCGTACAAATTGAAACATTTCCAATATTGATTTTAGCACACATACTTGACCCAGTTTCGACCAGCTTAGCCCCAGTAGGTGATCGACCCTTTTCACCTCTCAGAGCATATGTACATAGGGCTGAGGTACTAAAGTGACCGGCCTATCTTTGTACAAGGGGTTCCTGATGATGATGGCGGGTATTGAGGTAGATCACAGTTGCTTGGAAAATCTTGGCAGGCCCCGGGTTTTGAAAGGCGAACTCGCAGCATCATACTTTTCATTTGCACTAATGATGGCGTTTTCGTTAGTCGTTTCTGTCTCCACCCATGTTATCCTGCATCATATGACGGGACAGCAGTTAGATGGCTTGTCATTAGATCAAGAAACACCGCGAGGTATTTTTAGCTCCGCGCGATAGTTGGGTTCAGCTCCAATGTTTCGCTGTCGAGTGAGCCTGACACAGAGCTAGTCAGTGATAATCCCTTAATCACGGTCAGCCACGGCCGAAACCCTGAGAGGGGAAGTCGAAGGACCACGGGTCGGTGATATTAAGGGGGTGGAGAGCAAGCAACAAGAACCGGCCGATATGCTTAATTTGCGTTAGTGGGTGCGGGCCAGAGGATGCGCGGGCCCAACGGTATCGTTTCACTTAAAGTGGATTCCGACGATCGTCCGGCCGTTGAGCAACTTTGAGTAATACAGTGGGCCCAATGGTCCAGCACACAATAGCCAGCTGAGCGTGTTCGTTGCACCGGCCAGTACCAAGCAGTGCACCTCGATCGCACATCCCGAACGACGCGTGGTTCTCCGCGGGCTTTGGCCCTATCACAACTGCCCAGTGCGATCCCACTCCAACTTTGTTTCCGCCCTGGGGCTTATCTAGCACCGAATATATCGCTCGCTGGCTTGGCTATCACTATAGGTCTGTGCGATGATCGTGGCCTCTAAACCCCAATAATCCTTTTCTATCGTCCGTTGCCCTTGCGTGGATGCGCCGATTTTTACTCCATTTTTCTTCTCTGCTATGACTTCCCGCGGAGATGAATGCCGGAGGGTCCCCGCACAATGGAACCGGTGGAAATAGTACCACTGGCAGTCCGCTGCCCAAGCCAAGCTCTGCGGTCAACTTTGGCCCTGAGCTGTTGGCTGCTGTCTGGACAATGAGTGCATTGTCCATTATAGTTGTGGCCATGCGATCATTCGGCAATGCCAAGTTTGGCAACTTTCAAATCAGTGATATAGTCACTCTGTTGGCACTGGTCAGTGCATGAACATGTCTTCTTACGACTTCACTAACTTCTAGAGAGATAAGTAGGCCCTGCTTGTGATTGCCGCAGCCCTCTCAAGTGTCGCGGTAGACTATGGGTACGGAAAGACTGCCAGCTCGCTCGAGCTGCACCACGCGATGAGCTCCCTCAAGTATTCCACTATCAGTCAGGCCGTGGTAACGCTGGCTGCCACTGCCGGTCGTTTGGCCTTTATCATCTATCTTATTGAGCTGCTGGCAGCCCGAAGACTACACCGCATAATTCTATGGACCCTAGTGCCCTTGCAGGTGGTTGTCAATGTTATCAGTGTGTTCTTGCTGTTTTTTCAATGTTCGACACATGTGGAAGAATTGTTCAACCCGAGCCAAGCCACCCATTGCATGTCGCTGAAGGTTCAAATTGACTATGCTTATTTCCAGGGTGGTATGTTTCCTCTTATTGTAATTTCATTGACGAGTCTCTTCTAAACGACTTCTACAGCATTCAACTCCGCCTGCGATCTCCTTCTCGCTGCTTTCCCTATCTACATCTTCTGGCGATTCAATTGGAACGTCAGAGTCAAACTTGTGCTCGTCTCTCTTCTGGGTTTGGGAGTAGTGTGAGTAACACGTCGGCCATGTATTCTTTCGTTTCCAACTAACCATTACCCAACCATCCAGAGCCATGGCCGCTTCCCTAGTCAAAACCATCGAATACCCAACCATCATGACCTCGACCAATCCACGCACCAACCACGTTACCCTTCTGCGGTGGATGTTCGTCGAAGCGGGCGTCGTGCTCATCACCGCATCAATCCCTTGTCTCCGACCGCTCATTGTCCACTGGATCAAAAAATTCATCAAACGAGCACCCACTCTACACAGGAAAATGGACAACGGCGAGGGTACGCAGAGCACGACGCTTAATGTCAGTCAAATGACGCAGGACTGGAAGAAACGGTGGATCATGCCGTATATGCAGCAGACTGAGTCGGGGGAGAACTTGGAGCAACATATCCTGGCCAGTATCTCCACGCATATATTTGCCGGGGACCGGGAGTTTCTCGATCGACATGTGCCTGGGATTGTGAAGAAGGTGGAGGTTACTGTGGTAGCGGATGAGATTCCATTGACGGAGGTAGAACACACCTGACTTCATGATGCATTTTATCATGTCTGAATTGTTATATATAATTTTAGGTTTGCCCTGCTGGTCTTGGTACCTATGTAGATTTATATGTCGTCATTGCTTTGGGATCTCCCCAACAATTACTACCACCAAGATATTAGTTAACATAGATCCAAGAGTCAAGATGGGATGTGATAAGATGTGATGAAATTCTTGGCATGGCTCCGTCTCGCGCCCACTGCAGCGGCTAATAGCGGCACCGGGTAATTTGATTATCAGTAGGCTCAATGGTTTGCCAATGGGGACCTGGAGGAATTTGAGTTTATGCATAATTGCTTCTCATCCTACAGGATTTTGCAATTATATGTTATTATCATATACTCATAGCTTTCTGAATGAGCTTAAAAGTGTATTTAATGTGATTTGGAAGGTAGTTTCCAATCTGTCCAAATCGACCGCTCTATAAGGAGTCGTCCAAGATCAACATATAGGGACAAAGAAAGCTTAACTTGGACTTTCTCTATATCTAATATCACGACATACATTAATTTCTATAATTGATATCTACTTTCATCCGTTACACTTATCTCGTCAGATGGGAGATCACAGTAGCCGGCGGCCGCTATTAGCCGCCGCCAAATCTCACTACAGACTAGCACCGACACGGCGTCATGCAGGCTTACAGCTTGCTGCTTACGTTGGAATATTTCGCCCTCGCAGTGGCTTATAGCCTTACAACCAGTGCAGATATATTCGCCCTCACCGTATACCACATACCAATGAGGGATATATCTACCCCAGTCGATTCTCCTCAATTCGACCATCACAAAACCTAAACACAGCCTCTTGGCAACATCACACAGCCTAGTACAACCTACCTACAACACACCCAACATGGCTACAGCCACCGCAGCAGCCAACGCCACCGGCCCCCAAACACTCAAGGACCCAATCGTGTCCATCAAACCAACAAGCGCCACTCGCCCGCCCACAACCCGCACAACATACACTCTCAACACGGGCGCCAAAATCCCCGCTCTCGGAACCGGCACTTTCCAAGACCCCGACTCTCAGGAAGACACTGTCTGCCAAGTCCTGCAACATGGTATGCGGCTTATTGACACAGCGCGTGTCTACGGCGTAGAGAAGCAAGTCGGCAGAGGAATCAAGAAAAGCGGCGTCCCGCGCGAGGAGATCTTCCTTGGCACTAAGCTCTGGTGCAACGATTTCCATCCCGATGATGTCGAGCGCGCGGTGGATGACTCTCTGCGGGACTTGGATACGCCTTATGTTGATCTGCTGTTGATGCATTACCCGTGCACTTTTAAGCGGGGTGAAGATCGGTTCCCTCGTGATGCGGAGGGGAGAATGATTCATGGGGAGACTACCTTTGTGGATACGTGGAGGGCTTTGGAGAAGGTGGTCAAGACGGGAAAGGTGAAGGCCATTGGGGTGTCCAATTTTAGTAAGGGTGAGATTGAGACGTTGCTTAGGGAGACTTCTACCGTATGTCACCTTCTTATTCCCTTTACTCGAGAGATTGAGTGTAACTGATGACTGCAGGTCCCCGCCGTGCACCAAATGGAAGTCCATCCCTACCTCCAGCAGAAGGGCTTCAACGAATGGCTTCGCAAAAAGGGCATCCATGTCGTTCAGTTCAGTCCTCTCGGAAACATGAACGATTTCTACCGTCAGGCAGGATGGTCAAAGGAGATTGCGCACATGATGCGGGTGATTGATCAGCCCATTCTCAAAGCGATTGGCCAAAAATACGGCAAGAGCCCTGTACAAGTGGTGCTGGCGTGGGGAATTAACAGTGGCCGTTCGGTTATCCCGAAGACTGTAATTGATTGGCAGATCGAGGAGAATTTGGCTGCTGACTTTGAGCTCGATGCGGAGGATATGGCTCAGATTGCTACACTGGACGCGAAGGCCCGGTTCAATGACCCCAGCTTCGATTATGAGTGGCGATTGTATAGTGATTTGGAGGGAATTGATGGCACCGTCAAGGGGAGGACGCACTAGGGGCCTGACGATCCGAAGTCATTACGTCTACGTTCTTATGAAAACTTATGTCTAACAGTTTGACCAGCAATTCTCATGCCCTTTTCATACCATATAATAGTTATTGCATACGAAATATGGAGCATCCCTAGCTAAGCTGCAAGCATACAATCTCGTATACATTACATTAGGGACTCAACATTGTTCATTATGTATGAAGCCTCGCACGAGACACAGCATCTCACGACACCAGTTCCCGGGCGCAGTAAAGTGTTTTATGGTCCCGCCTGCTTGAAGTTTTAGGAAAAAAACTTTACGTGGGAAGACCTTCTGCCAGTATCGAAGTACTACATGGATGCTTCTCAAGGTAAACGATCTCATTAACTTGTCATCTAAAATAAAACATCACGCCATCCAAGATTTTCATGTCAACAGACTGTTCAAGTTAGTATCACCCATAGATTAAGAAATGATAATTGTACACTTACTTCCAATCACCCCATTCACCGGAATATCAATCGAAGTCGTGTAGCTAGCAGCATCGCTCAGGAGATACACATAAGCACCCCCCAGCTCCTGCACCTCCGCCAGCCGGGGAAAGCCTCCGTAATATTTGAGTTGCTGCTCCCAGTCGGGCTGCTGCGGTACCCAATATGTCATGGCAGTCTTTACCAAACCTGGCGAAACACTGTTTACCCTTATGCCATACTGAGCCCATTCCATGGCCAGTGTGTGAGTCATGTTTCGGACGCCGGCCTTGGAAGCGCCATAGGGAGTGGATGGAACACGCTAGCACATCGTAAGCGACGGGTACATCCCAGGCTGTAAATAACAACAAACCTTATTCGGTCGGTATGAAGCCATGGACGCAGTGAAAACAATCGACCCCTTGATTCCGAGCTTGATAAACGCACGCGCAGCAGCACGGGCACTATAGAATGCTCCGAAGAGGTTCACATTAAAGAGGGTCTCAATCTCCTCCTTGGTGAAATCCAAAGCAGCCTTGTGGTGGGTGCGACCGGCGTTGACTACCATGCCGTGCAGCGCGCCAGTTTCGTCGATGATCTTGTCGATAGCTGCGGTGATAGTGGCTTCCTCTGTTACATTCGCGCTAATGGCCCTGAGTTGCCCTGGGTAGCGCTTGTCCAGGGCGGCGAAGTCGTCGCCTGTCTCGCCGATGTCGATCGAGTAGACTTTGGCAGCACCGTTGGTGAGACAGCATTCTGCGATACCAAGGCCGATTCCACGATTGGCGCCGGTTACTGGCGAGATATTAGAGATGTATCACAGCCGTGTCTGTTGACTACTTACTCGCGATAACCTTTCCACCGAGGCTGACCTGGGTCTGGACAGCGCTGGCCTGGGATGCTTCGTTGGAGTCCGAGGTCATCGTGATGGTATCAGTATGATTGATACGATAGTGGTAATGTGTTCAAAGGACAATAATTTTACATTGTATAAGGAATTTACTAGTCATCTTATAACATGTTTTGATCATCTGCTGATACTCGATCACTCGAGTCGGGGATCCCCCGAGACGCGGAGGGGCGGGGAAGCGCGGGGATGCATTGCCTCGAGACGGGAACACCGGTTACATTGCATGACTTGAAAAGGTGCTACGCTCACTACAATGCACAGAGACCAGTGTTCTCTCTCTGACAGCTACTTTGTGAGCAAGTTTCTACGATGGCTCTACCAGCTTGCAATCTGCTCAAAGGCAAAACAGCTGCCATCACCGGCGGCACTACGGGAATTGGCCGCGCGATCGCATTGGCATACATCACTCAAGGCTGCAACGTCGCGGTCAACCATCTCGGACTCCCCCAAGATGAGGTGCATCGGCACAGTCTGCTCGACGAAGTCAAATCGATCCAACAAAGCGGAATCGCGGCTGGCAAGATCCTTGAGATTCCCGGCGACGTGACCGCCCCGGAAACCAGCATATACCTCGTCCAGGAAGCCGTCTCTCAATGGGGCAAGCTGGATATCTTCGTCGCCAATGCTGGCGTGTTCAAGCAAGCTGAATTCCTCCAGTGAGACCATTATACCAACAGCAAACTAAAGAAGACTAGCAGCTAATACATCCAGAATTGAATCCTCTCTCCTCGATCACAGCATCCACGTCAACATCAAAGGCTGCTTCTACTCCTGCCAAGCAGCTGCCCGGCAGATGGTCAAGCAGGGCCACGGTGGCTCCATCATCGGTATCTCTTCCGTCAGCGCGCTGGTTGGTGGGGGCCTTCAGACCCACTACACGCCCACTAAGGCTGCTGTGCTCTCCATGATGCAGTCCATGGCTATCTCACTTGGCAAGGATCGGATCCGATGCAATGCTCTCATGCCAGGTACCATTGCGACTCAGTTGGCTGATCATGATATGAAGAACCCTACTAAGAAGGCTGCGCTCGAGGCGCGCATTCCGTTGGGACGGATTGGGAACCCAGATGATATGGCTGGCCCAGCGGTGTTCCTGGCTTGCGAGGAGATGAGTCGATATGTCAATGCCACGGGGTTGTTGGCAGATGGTGGGATGTTTAGTAATTTGCAATAGATTGGTCTGGAATTAGTGTCTTGCAATTATTAGTAGGTACTGTCTCGTTCATTATCGTACGTACATTATTGTCGCGTATATATTATGAAGACAGCCAACTCTGAAAAGTGGTAATTGCAAGTCACCGAAACTCGGCACTTGCTAATTCTTGTCATGAGGGATAGTAAATCATCGTTAGACTCAATAAATTCGCTCTAAAAGTTTGACTATATTGTATATCCATTGAGCCGTCCCTCACGCCTTACCCGCAGACCCGCAAATCTCCATCCACTTCGCAGTCAAATCCGCCACTTTCTGAATCCCCTCCTCAATCAGTTGGGTATGTGGTATCTTCCCCACATTATCTCGAAGATGATCATAGTAGTCATCCAGCACAAGCCGGTTCACATTGATCTTGGCCACTCCAGCCGCCACGCAGCGCTGTATCAGCTCAGACGGGAACCCATTCGTGCCGTGAATCGCCAAACATACTCTCCCATTGACCTGACTGCGAATCTTCTCAAACCTGGCACAGTAAGTCAGCAAATTGATTGTTCCAACCATCACGAGATAATTGCCAACTCACCGCTCAAAATCCAACTGCGGACCACGGGGACCATATTCCCCATGAACATTGCCAATAGCCGGCGCAAGCACATCCACGCCCGTGTCAATAAACTCATCCACCTCTTCTGCCGTGGTCATACAGGCCTCTAGCCCTGCCGTATTCATGACCCCGTCTTCGCCTCCTTCAATACGACCCGGTTCAGCCTCGGTGACTTTCTGGCGTTCATTGCAGTACCGCACGAGTTCGCGAGTCTTTCGCAAATTGACCTCCTTCTCATGGTGGGACATGTCCACCATGATACTGTCGAATGGCATATCCGCCGCCTGCTTGATGATGTCTTCCGACTGCGCATGGTCGAGGTGGATGCTGATAGGCACGGTCGCGCGACTAACCGCATCTGCAGCGGTACGCACAATCAAGCCATCCGTTGCTTTGACAGCCCATGGGAAGAATTGTATGATGAGAGGCGAGCGCGCTGTTTCGGCTGCTCGGATGTATCCCAGGATTTGTTCGAGGTTGTAGGCGATGACAGCGATGACGCCGTATCCGCCGGCGTGAGCATTGCGCAGAATGCGCCTGTGGCGGTTTTCTTCTTTCCAGGACATCGTTGCGAGGAGCACTAAATAATTCAGTTGGGTGCGGTTGTCATACCATGGATATTAGTGTTGATCGACGTTCTTATACTCTTCGGAGATGGCTAATCGGTGGGGTGGAGATGGCCTCGAGACGAGGACCGGAGTTACCCCGATTTCCCCAGCTTCTCTCCCCATCTTTCCCCTCCACTGTTCTGTTCGCCACTTTTTATACTCACTAGGCACAGACTATATCTCTTGTTCTGATCACCTACACACTAGCACACTATCTTCGAAACTAATCAGCCTGACGAAATAATCACCATGACCGACAGCGAAATAACAGGGTTCCAATCCCACCACAAAGACTTCGACGCAATCACCGGCCCAACCCCCACCCTCGAACTATTAGCAGAACATCGAGACTACCCCTTTGCACACGAAGCCGGAATCTATATCGCTGAGACAAACAACCTCTGGATCACCAGCAACCGATGCCTCGATCCAAATGGCAGTAAAAGCGAGCAAAAAGTCTACATCACCCGCGTTGACCTGAACACCAACCCCATCACCTACGAGGAAATCCCCACCGAGATACCTATGGGAAATGGAGGTATCAACTACGGCAGAGATCACATTCTCATCTGCGGGCAGGGGTCTATGACTCAGCCCAGTGGGCTGTATCAGATGTCCATCACTGCTCCGTACACAACGAAACTGCTTAAGGGAGACTTCTTCGGCCGGCCGTTCAACTCGGTAAATGACGTGGTCGTGCACACCGATGGCTCCATTTGGTTTACAGATCCCATATATGGCTACAGGCATGAGTATCGTCCGGAACCGTGTTTACCGTGTCAGGTGTATCGGTGGTGTCCGCGCGAAGGTACTATTCGCGCAATGGCTGATGGGTTTGGGATGCCGAATGGGATTTGTTTCTCCCCGGATGAAAAGACGGTTTATATCACAGATACCGACCGACTGCATGGGGATGGTACAGTGTTTCATCATCGGGTATCTTCAATGTATGTGAATCATATCATTATTATATTGTCATTGGGAGGTCCACTGATTAGTGCTGTATAGCTATGCCTTCGACGTGTCTACGATACATGAACAGCCGTTCCTCACCAACCGTCGACTCTTTGCCATGGCCGATCACGGTATTCCCGATGGGATCAAGTGCGATTTGAATGGAAATGTGTATAGTGGTTGCGGTGATGGTATCCACGTCTGGTCTCCCGGGGGAGTTCTCCTCGGTCGCATCCTCATCGATGGCGGGGTAGCTAACTTCTGCTTTGGCCGAAACGGGGAGATCTTTGCGCTGAATGAGCACCGCCTATGGAGGGTCCAGCTCGGAGCTGGAGTCAAGGGCGCATTACTTGGTCTGTAGACTGGATAAGTAGTGATCAACCATGTTATAGGGCAGCACCGGCCCGGATAAACACTTTCCCACCAGTAGCGGCTTTAGCATCCTGGTTTTCCCAAAGCTCCTGTAGCTCCACTCCCAATGATCTAACCGGCCAGCCAGTTCTTGCTCGACAAGATTCGAGCAGCTCCAGGATATTTTTCCGAGCACGCTTCTCCTGAATAAATATTCCTGCTGCGATGAGTCAGTCACGTGAAAGACACTCAGCGAGCCTTACCCTTACAGTAGGCGGATGTGTTGGTAGCGTCTTCCTATTACATACCTATGAATACAGCCTGAGATGACATCAAGCTAGATGCATTATCCCTTAAGGTCATAGCAATTCCACAGATGTCCTCCACGTAGTGCTTGATGGCGCTTTGACGTTCGATGTACTGGTCCAGTCCTCCCATGCTGGGCTCATGCGCCAGTAAGAGAATGCATGACACGCTGAAGAACTGAACTGCCAGTCCTACAACACAAATCAGTCAGTGTACCTCGTCAATTCAACATCTGTTTCTGGGGTTGAACATACCAAACGCAGCAGGACGAATCCAAATCGGCCGAAAGTACGACGAATACTCGCTTGCACCTAGCGGTAGGGGCGAGAACTCCACGGTTCGGTGCTGTCGCCAATCCTCAAGCATGGAACGAAGCCGGTTAGCATCCTCAGCTCGACGCTGTCTGTTCTCCTCAGTCGTGGTCTCTGCGCAATAACTAATCACCTTTGCAGTAATATAAATAGCACGCATAGCAAGCTCGTGCGGCAGCAGCGCAGAGAGGGGTTTCTGCGGAACCCAAAATGTCAATGTCTTGCGCTTCTCGCGGAATGCAGCCCAAATGTCCTGGCAGAGCCAGGCCCACCATACGGCGGAGTGTAGGCCGCCAGACTCGCCGTGGATGATCTGGGACCTCTGTATGAGGAAGACGCCTTCGAGATGCCGTTCCCAGTCGTTGGTGGAGTTGTCGAGCATTTCGTAGGCGGAGATGATCAGTGCTGTTGCAAGGAGTTCTAGGCTGGTTTTGTAGCTGGAGAATCGCATGGCTCGCTGGACGTAGTGCAGTGTTTGGTAGTAGTATTGTAGAGCCGCAGCTTCTTTGTTCGGCATGTTTTCTTGATCTAGTCGTGGGTTCAGTGCTAGGTGTCGAAATGCGAGGGCGAGAATTGCATTCATGAGGCCAGCATTATGTATCTTGACAAGTTGTCAGTCTACTAATATAGCATTTAGAAGAGAGCAATGAGTGGGCTTACTGCCAAGTGCGCGACGAAAGTGGAAAACTGGCTGGTAGGATCGAAGAGATCGAGCTGTTAGAGGTATTAGACTATCTCGTTAATGTTTGGAACAGAAATATAAGTATGCTAACCCAAGGGCACACTTGATTTATAAAGTGTTCGAACAAGGCATGTTCGGTAGGCAGGAGCTCAATTGCCTCCCGTGACTGCCAAATTATTTCCTCGTCTACCGCGCTACCTTCTTGGTAACCTGTTGGGCCATTGCTCGCGCTGGAGTCAAGGGTACTATCAAGCACCTGTGTTGCATATTGCAGCGAATAGGGCTGGCTCAGACCATCGATTTCCAGGTGATCGACAGGCTGGTTTTGAGTGCCAGAGTTAATCACAGAGGGCAGCTGCGGGCTGTCCCTTGCAGCATCACCCGTCAAGAGCCCAAACCATCTCACTGCGGCAAAAGACGCGTTTGAGGGAGATAGATAGTTAGGTTGAAAGGCGATGGGACTCTGACCGGTAGGCAAGTCACTCCCCGTTAGGTGATCCAGGACCGCTAACGGAGGGGAATTGATCTCTGCATCTGAGCAGCTCCACGCCACTCCTGGTGGCTCATGTCGTTCGTAGGATGTTATTTGTGTGGAGACGTTATGCAATACATGAGCACTGGCTTGTTTGGGAGATGCTGTTGGATCTTTGTCTGTCACCGGAACAGCATCGGCAATGGCCCGGTCGGAAGCTGGGCTGTCATTACTGTGACGGCCAGATGCGGGATATTCACAGGTCTTGTCCTTTTTGACGCAAGGACCACATATCGGCTTGACTTCATCGCACTTCAGATGTCGCTTACGACATGTTATGCTGCATTCATTATATTAAACCGTGTACCGCGTCTTCGGCACGGGTCACTCACCATCCATTCTTAGTCCGCAACCCGCGGCCGCGAGACTTGCGTATGCGTGGCCGTCTATAGGGCAATTGAGAAGCCATGATCGGGATACCATATGGCCATGCGCTGCAAATGTCATCGGGGCCATAATCTGGATCCATTTTCGCTCATCCAGAGAAAAGTGCCCCCGTCTCGGGGACACATGCTGAATGTCGATCCATTCCATTCTCATTCCTTGCTGATTCCACGTGATTCCCCGCATTACCCCGCGTCCTATGGGATCGACAGAACCTTCACTGTATATTTCTGAGTGCTAATATGGCAATCAAGTAGCTGTTCGAATTGCGTCGTACGATATTAGTAGTAGCAATGCTGTGCGTTACTGACATAATGGTTGCCGCGAATTGCCGCATAGCCGGGTGATACTTTGGGAAAGATGAAAGGATATAATACGACTGTGACCTTCAAGCCGGCACGTGTATGATGATAATGAATTACCATACAATAAACATCATGTTCAATTCTAAGACTCCGTATTTCGGCCTTCGAGGGGGGTGGTTAACCTTCTGGATCACCCTAGCCTGTGGTGCTGACATGACTCTGTATGGGTATGATCAGGTCAGTCACAACAATATAGTTCCTGAAGTGCATGACTGATCCAATATAGGGCGTTTTTAGTGGAGTCGTAATCTCTCGGGACTTTCTTCGGTTGCACGATCTTGAAGGCCCATCGAAGACGAGTCTGCTTGGCACTGTCACCGCGATTTACGATGTTGGCTGCTTCCTCGGATCAATCTGTGCATACTGGCTAGGTGAGCGGTTGGGGCGTCGAAAGACGGTTCTCTTTGGGACTGCTGTGATGGCAATTGGCGCCCTTTTGCAAGCTTCCTCATACAGTGTGGGCCAAATGATGGCAGGCCGAGTCATTGCGGGAATTGGAAACGGTATTTCCTCCGATAGTTCCAGGAGTATAGACACTAACCATGACACCACCCAGGTCTGAACACATCCACTGCGCCCATCTGGCAGGTTGAAACATCGAATGTGCATTGGCGGGGAAGATTGGTTATCCTAGAGAACGTCCTTGTTCTTGTTGGGTTTTCACTTGCCAATTGGCTCAATTACGGGCTCTCGTTCGCCAGCGGCCCTGTGTCCTGGCGCTTTCCCCTGTCGTTCCAATTTATCTTCATAATCATACTCGCTCTCACAGTTCCATGGTTACCTGAGTCCCCAAGGTATGTGAACTGTGATTTTTATCAGAATGTACTGACATTCCCAGGTGGCTGATTGCCCACGGCCAAGAAGAAGCAGCTGTACAGATCATCGCAGATCTTGAGAACAAAGCCACGAACGATCCCTTCGTTCAATTCCAAACCAGTGAGATTCAATACAGTGTGGAATATGAGCGAGCAAACAGCGTCAGCTTTAGTGACATACTGTGCGGACGCGCCCATGAACGGTCAGGCACCAAGACCATCCGCAGACTTATCCTTGGTATGGGAGCTCAAGCGATGCAACAGTTCTCAGGAATCAATGTGACCTCCTACTACCTACCTACGGTACTGACTAAATCAGTTGGTATGAGTGAGTCGTTAGCAAGACTCTTAACGGCATGTAATAGCGTTCAGTATTTATGCTTTTCAATGATTGGTATACCGAATGTTGAACGTTGGGGCCGTCGAGCCCTGTTGATGTTTGGTGCCACGGGCCAGTGTCTCTGCTATACCTTCATCACAGCTCTCATCCGGTACAATGAGATGCCCGGCTACCCACATCAACATGAAGTGGCGTCTGGCTCGGTTGCTTTCTTCTTCATGTATTATGTATTCTTTGGGATTGGCATGCAAGGCGTGCCATGGTGTATGTCTGAGACCTCTCTTTTTATATGTGTTCAAGCAGTATGCTAATAAGATCTCTAGTGTACCCCACAGAGATCAACTCCCTCACGATGCGAACCAAGGGCGCCGCTCTCGGAGCAGCTACAAACTGGATTTTCAATTTCATGGTCGTCGAGATTACTCCAATTGGTATACAGAACCTTGGATGGCGATTCTATACGATTTGGATCGCGTTGAACGCAGCGATGGTCCCTGTCATTTACGTCTTTTATCCAGAGACAGCAGGACGTACGTTGGAGGACATGGATGACTACTATCGTGGGAATCCACCACTTTTCGTCTGCTTCGATAGGGAAGCAATTTCCCGCAAACGTCCTGAGAGATACCAGGTTCGAGATGAGCATGTTATTCGGGCTAAGGAAGGTGATATGATGGAATCAGCGCAGCATGTGGAGAATGCGACCGCAGTGATGGCTTGATCGTAGGCCTTGAATTGATAAGAACGCAACGACTACTTTTGAGAAAGAGAACTTTGCCCCCTGACGTCAAATGCTGGGTCTAATCTCAGTGATTTATCTAGTTGGCTTTATATAGTACTTGTCTTGCTCTTACTCTTTATGGCTTTCGTTGTGGGGGTAGGATACTGTAGTGTATGGATATGAGCATTTTTCCATGTTATCTCATCAGTTTCGGTCCCCAAGTAGCTCATCCAGCCGGCGTATGCTCTCTTGTCTAACTTATCGCTAGAGCATAGCAAAGCCATGAATGATAATTCCACTAGTAAAGGAATTCATCATTCTACTAATAAAGCTTCGGGACATTGGCAGGATGATGAGGTTTCTGCTATGCTTGGGTGGGGCAAGGCTGATCGACAAGCCCCGTCTCGGGGCACACCCCAGAATTGAAGGCCCATGCCCATCCATCTTCCACTGAACACAAATGACATTACACTACCATTGGATTACCATACGTTCATAGCCCCTGGCTTGTCGTGAGGATGCCATCCTGCTTTATCTTGCCCATGCGTTTCTACAGTTCACTACCCTCGCCTCCATACGCTCACATTCTCTATTGAGATATGACAGCCACCTCCGAATGCAGACGTATCCACCGATGATTATCCTTTAGAAATAGATCTTCACCTACTGCCCACATTTACCCAACAATATAGTATGAACTCTATGGACACCTTCAAGCTACCCCGCTCCATGAGGGCACTAGGTGCGTGTTGCGTTATCTTGACAAGCCAACAAGCACAATAGTTGATGTGACGGTCGGAAATGTAGAGTATAGCGAAGCACGAAATTTTAGCATTGTTGAAAAGGAGCTACCTAGCATACGTGCTCATGATATCCTCGTTTGTTGTGAACTTGCGCAAACTGTACACAATGTCTAACATCATTCCAGATCAAAGTAAAGGCCTGTGGTGTCTGCGGTACCGACCTGCACATCCACGAGGGTGAATTTGGAGCCCAGGTAAGGGCACTCCTACCACTAATCTATATACTGGACTGATCCGCAAAGTTCCCCCTAGTACCTGGTCACGAAACCGTCGGCATCGTCGCAGCATTCGGCAGCGACGTCGTTGACTTCACAGTAGGGGATCGCGTGGTAGCCGACAACTCGGAGCTATGCGGACACTGTCACTATTGCCGCCGAGGCAAAGAGCTTTTCTGCGAGAACTTCATCGCTCATGGCGTGATGGTCGATGGCGGATTTGCCGAATACGCCGCCTACCCTGCGCATCGCGTATTCAAAATCAAGAACATGTCAGACGCTGATGCCACCTTATTGGAGCCTGCAGCCTGTGCGGCACACGGGCTGGATAAGATATCCCCACAAATGGGGTCCAGTGTTCTTCTGTTTGGCGCCGGTCCGACAGGATTAATGCTAGCTCAGCTGCTTCGCCAAAATGGTGGCTGCCGAACTGTTATTGCTGCGCCGGGCGGGTTGAAGATGGAGCTGGCCAAGTCTCTTGATGCTGCGGATGAGTTTGTCGAGCTGCCAAGGGACGAAGATGCCGCGGCTGCTAGGTTGGAGCAGCTACGAAGGGAATATCCGTACGGCTTTGATATTGTTGTGGAGGCGACGGGTAGTGAAAGGGTTCTGGAGAACGCCATGAACTTTGTCACCAAAGGTGGAAAGCTGGTAGTGTATGGGGTTTACAATGATGAGAGCCGCATCTCGCTGTCACCGAATAAGATCTTCAAGGAGGAGATCCATGTCCTGGGTTCTTTCAGTCAGACGTACAAATTTCCAGCTGCCATTGATTATCTTGGTGAGTTTTGTGCAGTGGTGGTACAGGGAATCAGTGGCTAATGAATATCCGCATACACAGATCGTGGAAGAATCAATGTGTCTGGAATTGTCAACAAGACTTTCAGATTGGATGAGTGGGAGATATGCCTTAATGCGATGAGGCGAAAGTCGGTTGTCAAGGCTGCTATTGTCTTTGACTAGATACCACTCAATACAGTTGATTACAAGCCCAGGTGATGTGTACATACGCTAGCCCCATTTAGTTGGTTGTTTTACTGTGACAGGCAACTCTACCGAGACAGAAAGTACTAAGATCCTTCCATGATCCGAGTGAGACTGGGAGTTCTTATTAGCCACACTCGCATCATCAAGCCATTCTCGTTTCCATCATCCAGCCGCGTGAATTACGGCTCTATGATAAATTTGGTGCTCAGTGGTGGAATTGGTAGCTAAAAGCGAGACGGCAGCATGGAGATCCCAATCAATGTGTTATGCTTAGGGGCTGCAATACAGACAAAGGAATCATGAGTCCGTGGGGACCACAAGTGGGCACTTTGTATCACGCCAAAAAATCATTGGTTGATCCGTCTAGCCTCTCGTTCAGCCGCATTTCAAGCTTCATTTGCCCAACCCGACAAAGAAGGCCCATGCGCCCCTTTATTCCCTCGGGCTGTGAATACTCACCAACCGAATACACACTGTGTCGTAAGCCATCATTATCTTTAGGCAGCCACAACAAGGATAAGTGGCCAATGGGTGGTTTGATTTTCCCTACAGTCCGTAGTGAGATACACTAAAAGGATAGTGGTAGAGACAAGTATAAAGAAACTCGGTTCTCACCTCCCATAGATCCTTACACTCCATCTTCTTGGTGTCAGTCATATCTTGTTACGATTCCTAAGTCTTACCGACCATGGAAACCTTGCGCGGCGCTGTTTATGGCTTCCCCCAGCCCCAACCACGCATTCGCAGCAAACCACTGCAAGTAATCTGCGTAGGCCTACCACGATCCGGAACAGAGAGTCTCAGCCGGGCGCTCACCCAACTCGGCTTCAAAACCTACCACGGCTGGGACATTGTCTTCGACGACCCATCCTATGCCCAGGGCTGGGCGCAGCTAGCAGAGCGAAAGTATTCGGGCGTGCAAGGGCCAGGCGACGCCCCAATCACTCGCGACGAGTTCGATTGCCTGCTGGGGCATTGCGATGCAGTGGTGGACACAGCAGCCGCCATGTTCAGCGTGGAGATGATCCAGGCGTATCCAGAGGCTAAGGTGATTTTGAATACGCGGCGGGACGTGGACGCCTGGCATCGCAGCGCCATGAACACCTTGGTCGCAGAGGGTGAAAACCAGTGGATGGCCTGGTTTCTGCGCGTTTTCACGGCGGATGCGTACTGGCTTTGGAGGTTGTACTACACGATTGGATATCCCGCCATGTTTCGTGGGCGGACGACCAAGGAGGGGCTGATGAAACATGGGAAAAGGGTGTATCAGGAACATGGGTTGATGATTCGAGGGCTTG
Organism: Aspergillus costaricaensis CBS 115574; assembly: GCF_003184835.1. NCBI lineage: Eukaryota > Fungi > Ascomycota > Eurotiomycetes > Eurotiales > Aspergillaceae > Aspergillus > Aspergillus costaricensis. The sequence continues at coordinate 858,349 of NW_020291814.1, forward strand.
TGCCGAAGGAAAGGCTCTTGGAGTGGGATGTTGAAGATGGATGGGGTCCTTTGTGTGAGGTAAGTCAAGCTTTGCGTAATATTTCAGTAATTTGGAAGAGTGTGTCAGTTAATGTTGTGGGCTACAGTTTCTGGGTAAAGATACCCCCGATAAGCCGTTCCCAAACACCAATAACCCAGCAGCTTTTCGGAAGCACATCCAAAGTACAGTGCAGCCGAGAGTTAAACGGGGACTGTTTAATTTTGCATGTTGTGCCACTTCGGTGGGCGTGTTGGTGACTGCTGTTGTGTTGGGGGTGAAGAAGAGACAAGCATGGCAAACTCTGATCTGGGAGATACCCGTGGTGGTCAGGCAATGCTTGGAGTCATTGTCAATTTCGAAGTAGTTATTAGTTTAAAGGGCAGATGCGGGTAAAAATAGCTTCTTTGGGGACTGCTGAGCAAGAAAGAAAAATTGAATGAAAAAAATAGAATCCCCCGAACCAGAATCGAACTGGTGATTTTTCGGTTACAATAATACCCATTACAGCCGAACGCCATAACCAACTAGACCATCGGGGGTTGCTATGGAGGAATCTCCCTATTTTGATTTTATATTCCAACTGCTCAACATATAGCATAATGGCAGGATCTAGTCATGTCGTTCACCTGCCTCACTAGTTATAATTACAAAGCTGGATATCCGTGAGACATTCAAGATACAGGTTCAGTGTTCTCAATTACTGCTGTCGGTTTCCAAGTAGGTAATGCAATATAGGTTGTCGCGTCGAGGTCCTGCTGACCCTTCCTCAGCTACTGCTATGTAGTAGTATATATATTCGATCGCGGTCGGATCAAAGGGGCGATGTTACTAGAGCAGCACCATGATGTGACTGACTGCGCTGTGAAATACTATGCTACCATCAGATGGTATTAGTAGTAATATTTTAGAACAACCACACAACTGCACTACTTACTACTCAAAAGCCTTAAATTAGACACAAGCAATATGTCTCGATCATAAGAAAGGAAAGAGCAGGTGATATAACCTACATAGAGGATTAGTATTCCTCAGAGCGTCTTTTATGTCTATCCTATGCGATCAAAACCGCCTGTCCTAAACTGACATAGTAGTATTGACAATCACAAGAAACCGCTCATCCTTATAAAAGTGTTTTCTTTATCTTTCCTCTTTTTTTTCTCCTCCCTTGTAAAGCTATAATCTTCCAGCCCATCAGAAGTACCATCATCCCCCTCCAACACATCAACAGCCAACCCAAAAATCTAACTCCGTCGAATTCCATTCTGCACCAACGGCTTCATGCTAGAAAAGGCGTATCTAGCAATCAACCACTTCCCATGCTCCCTCCTCAAGATGAACAATTCCTGATTCGCATGTGGCTCAGACTCCTGAGTGGCAAGTATCGTTTTCGTTCCTTCAGCCGTTGTCCTGGCAAAAGCCCACTCCGGAGACATAACAACGATCTCTTCAATTTGAAAGGTGATAACGAGCTGAATGGTTGCAAAAATGCGTGTGTATGAACCGCGTAGAGCCTCGGTGCCTGTACTGGCCGAGAAATGCGGCGGCATGATGACCCCATCTTCCGTGTAAAGAGCTACTGCTTCGTCCACATTCCGGCTTTTCAGAGCGTTGCCGTAAGCATGGAGGAGGGCAGAAATTTCGTCGGTGTCGGGGGTAGACACTGCAATCGAGTCAGACCTTGCCATAGAAAGGACCCTAATCTATCGTGGGAGCACCTACTGATGAGTTGATTCCTGGAGTAAAAAAGAAGGGACTGAGATCTGAGTGACTTCAAAAATGTGTCTGCTGACACTAGTTAGTCCGCCTACTGATATCTAGCTAGCTTTACTGACCGAGTATTTGGCCTTATATGTGGCCTTTCTGTCCAGAAATGGATACCCCCACTTTGATAGGTGGGGGTTTGGCATCTCATAAGATACAGATTGGAGGCTTTTTGGAAAAGTCAGTCGAGCCATCTTGATAATTTTGTATAGCAGGTACTGTGCTGAACATGGCACAATCCATGGCTCGCGGTGCTTGGAAAATGGTGCCACACTGGGGTCAAGCTACGCTGTATGTCCAACCGGGAAGCTACGGGAGTACATGCCGTGATGTTCTCGATGGTATGCGGTATAGATTTACGTTTCAAAGTGTCCACCAAAAATCTATCATACTGCGGTAGGATATAGCTGGTATGACTCAATGGCTTCGATGCTAGGATTCGACGGGTCGTTTTGGCGGGGGGGATGGCAAATCTGACTGCTGCGCGCATTGTCGCTATACCTCACCAACAAAACTTGAATGCTGCCTCAAGAACAGATTGTCAAGTACGCCATAAGGTTGGGGACACAGATGCCGTACGGTAAGAAATTCGGAGTTGGAGGCATAACCTCAGAGGAGCATCCCGCATGATACCAAGAGTGGGGTGCCTTTCTTGTTGACCAGAGCTAGCGGAAACTCATAAAAAAGTTTAACTAAAAGGCCTGGACTAAGAAACCTACGAGCACCCATTCTTTCCGCAGAGATGCACCACTCCTTAGCTTCATCGCACGCTGCTTGGGCACCAATATCCCGCCCACCGGTTGACAGGGTTTGTTGCCTAATGTTAGCAAACAAAGCATCAGATGTTAATATTCTTGTACAACCCGCGAAAAGCCACATCCGGTAGATCTGCAATTTCAATGGTGGTGGAAAGAAAGTACTGCATTTTTCGCGGGTCGATCAAGTCTTCCCCGGTTTGCTGACCAGCTAAATGGATCACGAGCCAGGCCCGGGCTTCACCATCAACCTCAGTGCATGGTTTCGGACTATGAGTGATGGGCACAGACAGGAACCTTACGAGTAGCCCCCGGTATCACTCCCCAGGCCCACCGGCTTTCGGCTTTGGCCTTTGGCGACCGATGGTGCAAATTCTAAACCTTCTTTTCTATGAAACTCCGAAGAGCAGAAGCAAACAACTTGTGCATACTACTCTCGTACTCATCCGTCCCGGTAATACTTTTAGTTTCTGAGTTTAAACGGTTCACTATGTGCGAAGTAGCTAGGCCTTCCACTCTTCACCCGGGCTTATTCCCCGGCGTTTGCAGCCGATCAGTAGAGCGAAATATCACGGCACAGATTACTCTTCTCTAGTTTTCACATCTTGAAATTCGGTAGTATGAGGAGTAATAGACCGTCAACTTCAACCTCCAGGAAAAGAGATAGCCCTAGTCCTTCACATACCCGCCGACTGTTCTCCATAGCACGGCTCATCAGTTTTCAGAGGCGATGAAGCATCTTCCCACGAGGTTTGCGCGATTTTTGTTATATTTTACCGACAAGAGAGCTGAAACTTCACCAAATCTTGATGGAGGATGTGGCTATGCGGGTTGACTATCTTCCCGTGTCTCAAGTTACGCGATGTCGCACAAGAAGCCAACCAGTAGGTATGTAATGAAAACACACCTCTTACGGATCCCCATCTGGCGGGGTAAGATGATATGTCAACTTCTTCTCATCAGGAACTTTGGTAATAGATGGCCCGATGACTGAGAGAACTAAAACGTTCGGGAACATGCCCTCCATAAGTCAAACAACAGTAGCCAATCTACCCCGTCTTTTCACTCAACACCTATGGGTTGTGTAGCAACGTATTGGTATCCCTTCTCTCTCGACCCATTGCCTTGCCGTCACAATTTCTCTCCGTTTAGTATTGCGTTCAGGGTGGCGTTGTAAGATACCGACACTTGGCTGCCTTCATACGGAGAGCCTAGACCCCCTTTGCTGGCTTTTTCTTTCCTTTGCTTTTCCTTTTTCGTTTTTTTGCATGAGCCCTATTTCCGTGTGGTGGAGGTTTTTACTTTGTGCTGCTTCAAACCTACTTAATACGTAGCATACCGTCATAGATACAGTATCGCATCGTTGCGGATGGCTTCATCACAGCCAAGGGATATGTATTGAAACTGTAGAATGCACTGACTAGTTTATCATTGGATCTAGCAAAACCTCTTTAGGAAAAGAACGGCAGCGGAAAGAAAACGAAAGAAAAAGAAAAGACAGTCTGCGTTTGAAAATGGAGATGAAAATATGACCGAAAGGCAATCATTAACAGGCACATAAGCCATTCAGACGTAGGAAAATAGAGTAAAAATAGAGATAAACGTGATAGAAAGGCCAATCAGTAGAACGTGAGCTTGGCCGACAGCTCTATCTCCTCTCCGATCAGACAACCATCTGGCCTGAGCGCCCTGATATAAAGCACACCCCTGCTAACATCGCATTCGATCTCCAACGTGAACTTGATGGAATACTCGATCCTCCCATGGTCATCTTCCCGATGCCAGAACTGAGCCAAATTCAACTTTGAGAGATCAAGCAGGAACATGCCAAGTTTTTCCACATCTAGGCTATCAATCAACAAGGGGTCAGCTTTTCGTTAAGCCAGATCAACTTACCATCGGAAGTAGAAATTGGGCTGCAAGGTCCGTTGTACCCACACACGGCAATCAGGACAGATTTGGGATCTGTTGCCTTGTATATATGGCGTAATTGCACTTGGGTGGTGTGACCAGTCGCGTATCGCTGCCCCTAGAGTCGATTGACTGTTAGTGTAATGTATTCGAACCAACCCTAGAGATGTAAGGAAGATAAATAGTACTTTGTGTAGCACCCAGTTGATTGTGTTGTCACCCGGTTTAGCGACGCCATAGTGTCGAGGGCACTCGACCAAAAGAGGGGTGTTCTGGGTGGCATACCAGACGCCTCCTCTTGCGACGGCCATTTCTCTTCCAGGAGTCAGTTTAACCATCCATGTCACAAATAAAAGGTCTCTAGGTGAACACACGGGTTTGGACTAAATATCACAGAAATGTGTTCTGCAACAAGTAGTTTCCGAAAGTATTCCTGGACCCAAGGAAGATTCACCACTCCCCCTGCGAATACCATGTACTGGGACGAATATATGTCAGTCAGTTATCCTCTTTCCAGAGCCGAGTTCCTACTCACCTGGACACCGCCGGCAGCGTTGTACATGTCTCGGATAAATTCTAGTATCTCTTTCAGGACAGGGTTGAAAATGGCCCTCCAGTCGTCCATTGAGATGATGATTTCGCTGTAGTCAACGTCATAATGTAGCGGATTAGGGTCGACGATACCCAAGGGCAGTCGAATTCGAAATTGTTCCCCATTTCCGTCGCCGTCAGTGATGTCTCTCTTGTGGCGTGCGAACTCTCTCATCAGTCGACTGGACGGCCCAGTTCGATTAGAAGGAAGGGTGGCGAATTCCGGATCAAATCGATCGGTTAGAAGAGAAGAGAAGTTTCTATCGATGTTGGTCCCCCCGATATTGCGACCTAGTACGCATTAGTACACGTGGCGGTAAGTTAGGAGAACCAGACAATACTTTGGGGGGCCGACAACTGTTGTAGTTGCAAGCCATTCTGAGTTCGGAGTGCCATATATGAGCTCACATCCTTTGAGACGGAATTGTTAGCTATTGGAAAAATTGAAATTCGAGCGGGAGGAAGGGGGGGAGGGGGAGGTGGAGGGGGACTCTTACGGAGGTTCCGCCTCCAAGATCAACTATCATGACCTTTTCACCTGCCTATTTGTCCCACCACTTATTAGTCATATTGGACATATCTTAAATGTTGGGGTGCCACTGGCACTCACCTTTATGTCCTTGAGGAGGCCTTGCTCAAACACGTATCCCGCCGCGGCTTCAGACTCCGTGAGAAGGTTGATATCACCCTCACTAAACCCAGCATCCTTCGCAGCAGCAACCATCGCGAGCTGGGCCCCTCTCGAGAATGAGGCTGGAACAGTGAGGATATACTCAACCTCCAAATTTCCAATAGACTTGAAAGGCTCCCGAGACCAAATATGGTCATGAAGCCGTCGTAGATAGTCGCGGACGACGGAGTCTGCCTGCTTCCCTCCAGGAACGTGAAAGACATGATCTCCAAGGTCACCCTGACCAAGTTCAAGTCCATTTGCGTTGGCCTCTAAGACAAGTTTAGTCCATGAGCAGGATGTCATGTCTTCCGACACCTCAAAACCCCAACTATCGCGGTCCACATTGTTTTCAGCCCCGTAGGCAAACTTGGATGGTACTTTCCCGCCCCTATCAGTCGAATTGCAGTGACCTGGCCAATCGCCCACTGTCTGTGTGTTTTGGGGAATCTCCGGGTCATGGGAATTGACGAATCGGTATCCGACGGCTATATAACTACTATTAGTCACTTGGCCGTGTGAATGAACTCCATTAGAAGATACATCCCTGAACCGGTGGTACCATAGTCCACGGAAATAACAGCTTTGGGGGCTTGCATGGTGAACTGGGGGAAGGTGATTGAATTGAGAGATGTCAATGTCACTTTAAGGTATAGGATATTAATACCACAATTGGACTTGTAATTACTTCTGCCTTAAATTCTCTGGAGCGAAGAATTATTCACCAGAGGCAGGGGTAGCACTGTACTAGCGTTGATTTACTTTCCAGGACCCTAATAGCCTTCCTGGCTCGACTGCATGTTTCACCGGGACGGTGACAAGGTTTGAAGCGGTGGTGGCTCTGCTTTCCCGTTATTACCTTCGTTTTTCCCTCGTCTCCTTTGTCCTATTACGGCCGCAGCTCTCCGGTGGCCACCGTTCGTACCAACCCGAATGCAAGCGAAAACACTGTCTAAATTCTGGTAGAGAGTGATGAAGCCTATGAAGCCTTGGAAGAAAACATGAGAAGAAACCAATACCGAAAACTATGATTTATTTGTTATTTCCATTCTTCACTTTCGACCAAAGATCCCGTCGGTTTCTAATGTGTACTGGGCTAGCTTTGCTTTGTGGTAATTATTAGCAATTTCTGCATGGTACTTTCTCAGGGCTCCGAGGGTGTACGTTGTACAATGATGTGTGTAAAACGGGTGGCACGGTAGCTTTGTCACGCCTAACAGTAATTGGCTCCCGCAGAGGATGCTGGTAAGCTGAACCTCGCTCTACAATAAAGAAGACGGACAAAGAATCCTTTCAACGTACCCCAAAAGACCTGACTTATATGTAGCCTCCTCTTACCTACTCTTACCTACTCTTACCTACTCTTACCTACTCTTACCTACTCTTATCTACTCTTACCTACTCTTACCTACTCTTACTGACCACTTCTGTTATCTTTTCTGTTCAAATTCCTTGCCACTTTATCCCCGTGGCAGCAGCTCGTTTACCCTCCTCTAACCATGCCGAAAGAAAAGTCAACATCTTCCAAAAAGGGCACAGCAGCAAATGTTTGAATCTCCATCTAGTTGCCCCTTGGCCATCGTAACACGTTGGGCTAATATTTCGGTATTTAGAACGATGCTCCAGGTACCCGTCAGTCTACCTCCGGACGCAAAGAAACCAGAGAGCCCCGTACAAGGACCCGAAGCAGCAGCCCAGTTCGAAGAACGAAGACGGAGTCAACTACAACGTTGACAGGCGTTGACCCGGTACCAGAGATCGCGGAAAAACCTCAAGACCTAGAAGAAGAAGAAGAAGAAGAAGAAGAAGAAGAAGAAGAAGAAGAAGAAGAAGAAGAAGAAGAAGAAGAAGAAGAAGAAGAAGCAATGACCCTGCCGGAAAAAGGGCCAAACCCGCAGGTCACTGTTGAGGATGTCAAGAACAAATGCGGGGAAAAGAGCTTCAATTGGCACAATGTACACAAACCTCTAGCCATTGACTACGAGCATGCGTATCCGAAAGAGTGGCCAACAGAGATTCAGCGACCCTTTGGAATGGCTTTTGACTGGGCACGTAAGCATGCCGAACGCAAGCATGCCAATCTTTCTGTGGAGCAGAAAAGAGACCTCATCTCTAGCCTTGATGGCTACTGCATTCAGAATGACTTCGATACTATTGTATCTAGACTTCCCCGAGAATCGCAAAATGATTGTCTAACACACTTAGTTTATCTTTTGCTTGTCAAAGAATGCATTTCCAGGTTCTTCACGAATCCCTTCTGGTACCTTGTTCCGAACCCTAGGCCTGTGAACGATGGGGATGATAAAGGGGATTTGGCAGCAAACGCATCCGAATTTGGAGCACAGATATTGGAGCTTTTTGAGAGAATGCGTGAATGTAAGAAATCAGGTTCCCCATTTGACATCCTGTGCTCTGCCACTGATAGCTGACCTTCCCGGTAGCTGAACCAGCGGCTGCCCAGCTTTGGCGCTTATGGACTACTCGTTTCTCCCACCCAGATCATAAGCTCGGATATGACATGGTCGCTCATCGAGACTCCGTGGCTGACAAAATATGCGAGGAAATCTTGGGCCAAGAGCTAGTGAAATCTCTCCTCAGAAGTACGGATAAATGTGATCTGGATAGAGCCTTCCTTGACATGCAGAAGGTCTTCAGGTCAGCCGCTGAACTTTCGGTGAAAATTTCGTGCAACCTTGAGCGTCTGGAGTTTAAGACTCTCAATACTTTGGACCATGCCTTTCATCACCCTTCGGCGGAGATAGAATTGGCCGAGGATTATGGAGGGGCTGAGAAGGAACATTATTTTGATGACCGCCAAATTCTCTTCTTGGAGTTTCCCGCCATGTATCGTTGCGGAGATCTTAAGGATCCCTTTTATAAGGGTATCCTTCATAAAGCGGTTGTCTATGTTGAGGATGTAGATTAACGTTTGCTCAGCCACTGGGACATGCTGCTTTTTAAACCAGTCCTGTGGCAGTTGTCTGTTGAGTCTTTTTAGTTTTTATTTCTCTTATGTTTTTATTTTAAATTTTTTTCATCCCCGTTTAAATGTTATCTCACTTGTTTACCCAAGGGAGGCAGAATGTGAAGATGACTCCAACAGCTCTTGATTCGCGGCTTGGAGTTGAAACTGTCAACATTCATCACGAGGTCTTCAGTATTTCCTTCGGTTATTTCCGGCTTATTTACTTCTAAGTGTTGTATTCATCTGTGGACGATTGCTTTACCAGAATGCCAGATCAGAATTTTGAGCTCAAGGACTAGCATTAGCAGTTCCGGGAGGGGGCGGGCCTTATAAGGCGGGGGGTAGCTTGACACTCGGAAGGGAACTTCATCGCTACGTTCAATGGTGGTCTAGTATGTAACCTTTCAAACAAACATGAACAAGAATCTCCTATTCGTACAATTTTCGTATCGTGAATCGCTGCACATGTAATACTCCCGGTTCTTAGATCGTATGCTACCTACCTTCTCTAGTAAACATTTCCTTGTCTTTGTCTCGAGCACTACGAGGAAGTTATCAAGTCAGACCAAACGCAGCCATTTCACCATTGATAGCTCCTTTCATCAAGTCCTACCATCCACATCGCGTATATACACGACTTATATCAGCTGCATCAACCATTCCAGGTTCAGCTGGATCATAAGTCGGGCACATATTGTGGGTGTACATTTCAGCAAAGGGCATTATGCATCGGTCTGTCTCCAAGCACTGAGCGTGGGCCTCAGGACGAAGGCAGTAGTCGGCAGGCTTACCCGTGTCCAGATCATTATATCCAACAGAAGTAGCGTACAATCTATCCAGTTAGCTCATACGCTAACTGGGGAATGCCTGCATTCAGCCCCACGGGGATTGCCCTTTCAGGACAAGTGCTGACAGCTGGTCGTTTGTTCCTGACAGGGTATATAGGATAGTCGCATGTAGTTTACTGCGCTCAAACCCAGCAAACTCCTTTTCTCCCCTTCCCCACAAGCCACGCCTAATAATGTCGAGCGAAAAGTTCAACGTCACGGAGCATGCCGTTCCCGGCTGCCATATCCGAGAATATCCCGGGAGTACTGTTCACAAGGAAGACATACTGAAACTCCATGTCAAGCAGTATACTCCCAAGAACCAGGCCGAACCCGTTCCCGCCGATGCCATCACTATCATCGCTGCTCACGGAGCTGCACTTCCCAAGGTAACACGGTCTTACTGGCACCTGTTTGTCAGGTGCACACAGGTCTAATTATACGAATTGGAAAATTCAGGGATTGTATGAGCCACTCTGGGATGAGCTGCTAAACCAAGCCACCGGTTTCCATATTCGCAGCATCTGGGTGGCCGACTGCGCCAGTATGAACACCAGTGGGGTCTTGAATGAGGATAAACTCAGCATGGACTGTATGTAACCCACCCCTCAAAAGCAGCTATCTTGTCTCCCAAATGATGCCAATTCTAAGACAAATTATCTCTTCTCCACACGCAGGCTCCTGGATGGATCATGCGCGGGACCTGTTCCTGATGATCAACCACTTCCGCGAGCAGATGCCCCGTCCACTCGTAGGAATCGGCCACAGCATGGGCGGCAACATCATGTACGTGCCAGAATAGACTCTTCGACCGCCAGATATACCAGCAGCAGCGAGCACTGACCATCCCTTTCAGCACGAACCTGGCCTTTCTCCACCCGCGCTTATTCACAACCATCCTCCTCGTGGACCCTGTCATTCAGCTGAGCCCACCAGCTATGGGGTTCGGCACCGACCCTCCGGGGGCAGCGAATTACACTCTCCGACGCTCAGACGTATGGCCCAGCCGCGAGGCAGCCGTGCAAGCCAACCGCCAGTTTATGCACGGATGGGATCCTCGATGTGTGGAATTGATGGCGGAGCACGGCTTCCGGGATTTACCGACGCGGCTGTACCCGGACGTGGAGGCGGTGAAGGCGAAGTTTGGCACATCCACCACCGACAACAACAATACAACTCCTGTCACTCTAACCACCACCAAGCATCATGACCTCCTTGGCCAAATTCGACAGAATTTCAGCGCCCGCAAACCGACCACTGGGGTGATTGAGATCTCTCGCGACTCCCATGCCGATTTAGATCCCGTGGCTGCCTTCATTCCCCTCTACCGTCCCGAACCTCGCAGTACCTTCTTCCGTCTCCCCACTCTCCGCCCCTCCTGCCTCTGGGTCGTTGGCGGATCGACCTATTTAAATCTCGATGAGATGCGCCTTGCGATCAAGCGGTGTGGAACTGGGGTAGGTGGGAGTGGGGGGTTGCCTGAGGGGAGAGTCAAAGAGGTTACATTACCTGGCTTAGGCCATCTGATGCCGTTTCAGGAGGTCAAGGCTGTGGTGGAACCGTGTGCGGCTTGGTTGCGCGAGGAAATGGAGCGATTCAGTCGCGTGGAGCGAGAGTGGGAGGAGGCGCAGAAGGGGAAAAGTCATCTGGTGGTTGAGGATAACTGGTATAAAGTTTTGAAGCCGGTAAATGCTCGTCGTGGTAAGGGCGGGCCTAGTGCGAAGCTGTCGTGAGGAATATTGTCCATGTAGGGCATAGTCAAGTACTTCAAATTTGCCTGTAGTATGCACATCAGTGCATGGTGCTGTTTATCTAAAGGATGTATTGGCAGCTGCGTTGGAGTTGAACTACCACCCTATTTGGTGGGCGGCATACTAGTCCTATTCTTAGTGTCATCCAACACCACAATCACTTAAGTGTATAGTTTGATATATTGAGAACTCGCTCATTTGCAAATGGTTATACATTCTTCCCTGATCGATACTCAGGAACAAAAAAGAAGAAAATAATAAGCAAACAAGAGAGGAAGTAATCTGTTAGCCAGCTGTACACATGTTTCACTCGTGGTAAAAGACATCTCCTTCCCGCAACGCTTGCTTCTCATTGATACTAAACTCAACGGCAAGAGAGGTAGTCAATGCTTGCTATAAGCCATGTCAGAATCACCGGGCGAAAAAAAATGTCAAGCAAGAAAAAACTTACGGCAATTGTATGACCGAGAGCTTCCCTATTCTTCGGCTCCCAACCATCCATGAATCGTTCGTCCACAAGCCACGCCCGCAGTGCTCTGATATCACCACCGAAGATTGAATACATGAGGGCGCTGGTTCCAGATCCTGCAAGATTCAATTAGCATAGCCGTATATACAGTGGAGAGCAGACTTATTACCGATCATCTTGTGGATGAAGCTCCCCGACAGTGTGTACTGGCCATTGCTCCGCTTGCACTCCGCACGACGAAGACCAGAGTAGTAGGAAAAGTCGGTCAGTGATAGGTGTTTCCCATCTGACGCGTGGTCGAGTAATCTATTAATCAGGTCGGTGTGCGGGATGCTTTGGTCCGGGCAGAATGCGATGTCGGGACGGGTAAAAGAAGCGTCATGTTGGACAACCTGAAATCCAATATATTAGTTCCTGCGTGAGAAGAAGCTCGCCAAAAAGAGATGTTTGACAGTGAGAGAAAAGCAAGGCAGGCAAAGCGAGATTATCATGTATACGTACGTTCAAGACGTTGAGATCGTGGAGATCAATCCAGCCTCGACCTTGGTCCAGCTGCTTAGCTGCAGAGGTGAGCTGACTTGCTAGAGTTGGTGCAAGGTTGTATGCATGTTGGATTGCATGCGATAATTGTGCGTAGGTAATACGTTTTCCATTATTTGGCAGGATCCCTTGCCGCCATTACTCAGTAAAGACTGGTTAGATCAGTAAAGAAGGCTGACATACCATGATTAGCTAAAGCGTTAAGTCTATGCAAAGATTAGGGTCAGCTATTATGTGAAAGATATGGGGGTTTGACGATTACCCTGGACAAGGCGAGCGGGAATCTTCTCCTCGCTTAGGAGCCGTGAATTCTGGCCAAACCCCTCCATGGCCTGGGTACCCACGGGGTATAACATCCCCGACTGGACGATTGGGAAGGAAGGGATTCGTGATCTATTTAACTGCAAATAAGCTCAAAAGTCTTGGTATTGAGGGTGGCCATTCATAACGCACAGTCGATATCAAGTCACGAACGGAGAGTTGAACAATGTAGACACTAAATGAAATAAGATCGTAGACTGCTTTGAGGAACCGGAACACGATGTTCGCGGCTATCTTGAAGTAATTTAACATCATGAATGAGGGTTTGTTTAACCAGAAATAACCAGAAACAAAGACATAGTAAGATCGCGTCGGAGGGGTTAAACAGTTTATCTAACCCAGGTACGGCCTCCAGGTCATATGTAGTAGCTTACAGTAATAAATTTGGGTTGCTTTGTTTTCCTGTTACACAGCAGCCCCTGACGAATCGCCACAAGCGTCACCTGCATCAGCGATCGGTAAGGGTAGCATGAGTAGGGATCTCGCAGTGCTAGCTCAGGCTTACCCTACCGGTCTCACAATTTAGTTGGGGTTGCCTATATACCAACACACTTTGCCCGAGCTATTTTGTAGACATTACAGCTTATACGACAGGCTCATGCCGTATCTATTGTGCCGTTCAAAATCTAGTTTGTCCAGTAACTTATGAAGGTTAGCGATCGGTTATGACCGATGCTCAGGTGGAGAGTATTCCCCATCGATGACCTGGGCAGGTGATGCATGATCTTAGCGGAATATTACTATGGTGATCGCGGCCACGATCGATGCTAACGGGGACGCATGCTGCAAATCCCGGCTAGGCCTCTCTGTCTTTCTTCAGTGGCTAATTCACCTACGCTTTGTAATACGAGATGCGCGTCCCTATTCCTAATTAACTCGACATAATTGGCTCAGTTACATGCCCAAGACTCACTATTTTAACTTGATGACAAAGGCTATTCCGAAATCGAAGACTAGTTATTATGTGTGCGTTGCTTATATCGTAAGCAAGGACAGCCATTGTCTTCAGCCCCAGTGATCAAAGTCACTCGAATATCTTTCCTACGCTTTCTGTTTTGGATATATTGTGGAATCAGCCATCCGGCAATTGTGCTTGTGATATTACAGCTGCGAGAGAACATATCATATGCCGACTACCACTGAAACTAGGTATTCGACTGGTCATATGTGACATCAGTCTTCAAATCAAGTAGTGGGAGATCAACGGACTCGTGGACTCATCGATTATACGCAACCAATGAGATGATCTTGCCCTGCAGAAAACACTGCCACCAGGCTGGGTCAGCACTTGCAGGATCCATAATGAGGCAGGGTGCGTGGCAAGCTCTGACTGGACACTGAAGAAAAAGAAATATCGAGTCAGGAGGGGCCGAAATGGATGCTAATTTTGGTACTTATCAGAACTTGCTTACATCATACGGTTCATTAGAATGATATGACAAATGTGTTCAAGTTTGCTATGGCTACAATAGTCTGAGAATAGCGTATAGATTGTGGTTTCAGCTCACGCGGAGGAAGCTGGTTAGACCTACGTGCGACTTTAAGCTTGTGCGGTTTGTTTTGGTTGCGAAGTATTAAGGTGAAAAGGAAAGAAGCCTGGCGCTTTGCTATATTATACGCGTCAAAGCCGAATGTTGGATCACTCAGTGAACGATGCGCCATAGATCCACCGCACCATCATATCCAACGCTACATCGGGTCTGTCTTGGGGAAGCTGTATTTATTAAAATACCATCATTAGCAAGCCGCATACCTGCATCCCACAAAGAGAAGAGAGTACTCACAAAATGTCCTGCCCCATCAACTGTAACTAGCGCAAACCTCGACTCCTTATCCGTACTCTCACCAACCTTTACCCTCACCTCCTTGGTCGTTCCAGCCACTCCGCTCTTTCCGGATACCACATCCACCGAACTCCACGACTGCAGTGGCTTGGAGGTAAATTCGACCTGACCCCTCCACGGCAGAGAATGCGCCCAGCGCAAATTCCCCGCCGTATTACACGCCAGATCAAGATTTCCCTGATACGCGAGGAAATGTACCTGATTCGCAAGCAGAAAAGCAATCTGCTCCGACGCAGGCGTCATCTCGTCCGAAGTGCGATCGAATGCGCGCGGCACATTGTCGGAGGTGACCTTGTATTCTTTGATTTCCTTAGGTGGCGATAAAGCGGCCCAAACTGCGGGTGTGTTCAGGTATTGCTCGATACGAGCCGCTTCGATGTAGCAGATGCCGTCAATGGCGCAAGGTGCGGTTACTGTTGCGTATAAGTAAAATACCATAGCTCCGCTGATAGGATATGACTGGGATGGGTGAATGCTCACTGTCAAATCGATTCCGACCACCCTTCCCAGACTCGTCATCATACCATCCGATTATACCCTCATAGCATACTTCCGACGCAGCATGGCAAATGGCTGGATCGGGGTTCCGGTTGCATACGTCGAAGACCTCCATGCATCGCGGCATGTTGGCAGCCATGATGTCGCATCTGGTCTTGTTGAAGACCGGTTCGGGTACGCCAGGGTTAGTGGTGCAGAGTGTTTCCCAGTAGCCGTAGGCAGTGTCGCGAGGCGAATAGTAGCCGTTGCCTACAAGACATGAGTGCAGAAGGACCTGGGGCTCATTGGGATAGATCTTATTCTGTTGAACGATTTGGCTGCCGAGGTAAGGGACATAGTGACCCTATATATACTATTAGTCTTTGCTAAGATAACCTGGAGAAGACACTCACGGCATACGACTCCCCCGAAAGATGAAAGGGAAGGGACTGCAAATGCGGAAACACCTCGGAAACAAACAACTGCAAGAACCGATGCATGTCAATTGCAGCTTGATGCGAGTCGCCTGGCAGTTCTTCGCCTTCATCAACGTACGAAAAGCCCACATCGACTGGCTGATCGAC
The DNA here is from genome assembly GCF_003184835.1 of Aspergillus costaricaensis CBS 115574. Taxonomy (NCBI): domain Eukaryota; kingdom Fungi; phylum Ascomycota; class Eurotiomycetes; order Eurotiales; family Aspergillaceae; genus Aspergillus; species Aspergillus costaricensis. The sequence continues at coordinate 873,836 of NW_020291814.1, forward strand.
AAAGAGTAGAGACGAGTTCCGCGACCATCCCCAGGGATTGTAATAAGTGCCATTGCCGTACTCATTGATCAGACATGGCCCGACTTCTTCGAATAGACCGATCATGCTGGAACCGCCTGGACCGCCCGTCATCCATAGAGTCAGGGGATCATTGGCAGGGTCATTCTGGCTCTCGAAGTACCAGAAGAAGAGATGCTTATGGCCAATATCGAGCCAGCCGGTGTATTGGGCGGAATGGGCAGCGCAGAGCGATTCATTCTGCTGGCGGATGCGGATTGAGTGATGCGGGGAATATGGGCTGTGGAATGTGCGGAAGTCGGACGGCTCCTCTGGCTGGAGTACGGCCTGGGTGGAGGCATATGCCAGGCCGAATAGGGCTGCACCGCTGAGAAAACGCATCTGGGCGTGGGGTGTGGAGTATCGTTTCGAAGGGAGAAAAAGAGAAAGCAGGAGAGGGAGATTCTGGGGTTCAGGTTTTAGCAACAGCTAGGCAACAATTGCGCTACAATCACGATAGCACGCGTGTTTTGCCAAAAGGCGGTTCTAGCCGACCTGGAGAGAGACATGTCAATTGTTAGTGCTGACTGGAGTTGATAAGGATGACCCTGGACCCGCATCGGCCCGATGCAGTCGTTTGCCGTTGGAACAGCATGAAGAGCGTTATCAGTGGATTTTCTTTGACATTATATACAATATGTAAATTTCATCTATCATCTGACAAATCATCAATCGTCTCGTGGCATAAGCGTTGTAGCCGTGCTTGAAGTCCTTGCTCCCCGAAAGATAGCACAATGCATTAAAACAAGACTGACCCACCAGTCAGCGTCCCACCGGATAACGGGGCACTAATGATTCCAGCCTCCAACAAATCCTGAGCCAGCCTAACAAGTAGCCCATCACACCCTTTCGCAGCCAGAACGTCAATGGCGACAGGAAATTTCTCCTGATGCTGCGTGATGGTGCTGTAGGCCTCAATTTCTCCAACTGGAATGACAAAGTCCGGCACACTAGCCATGTTAGAGATAAGGAATTTGCTGTAGCCCGAGGGTGCATCAGGGAGCGAGCGATAGACGTTACGCGCTGTCTGGGAGCCATCGGTCCCCACATAGACGATAAGCGACGAAGAGCACTGCTCTGGGTCGGAGATCGGAGTGAGATAATTCTCGGCGATCCAGTCCATGAAGAGCGTCTTGTTGTGGATGGCTTCATCCAGTGCGGAGTCAGGATACGCCATGGACCAGTTCCACCGGGAGAGAGGGACGGGGTCGACGAAGGGGACTCGGCCATCGTGCTTTGCTGTTTGTGTATTAGTCAATGTTGTGAGTGAGAGGCTTGGGCCATACGTACCTGCATAGTCGGCATAGAAAGGATCCCTAACCAGAGGGATCTGCTGCTTTGTGATGAGCATCGGGTAGGTCAGGTTAAGCAACGTCTCAAGCGAGACATTAGCGGGAGCGCTGGACGGCGGCTGTGACGACCAGTCGGCAGGTAGGTCCAGCGGGGTGGCTGTCGTATTCAGAAATGCAGCCAGGCGCTTTCGGAATCCAGCCAGCAATGCGTCTGCGGCAGAGTCATTGGTCGTCGGGAAATCGATGGTGTACAGCTTGCTGGGATAGCGAACCGATTTGCCTTGGAACGAGGTGTAGTTAGTGCTGTAGAGGGCTTGGTTGGCTCGGTCCCAAAGGTAAGGGTCCCTTGTCAGGACTCCTGCAGTATCGAGCACCGGAGACATGGACATGACATGGTCGAGTTCGACGAGACCGTGAGATGGGCGGGAACCGTAGACTCCCTGAACCTCGGCAGGATTGCGGATAGAACCACCGGTATCACTACCAAGAGCCAGATCTAACCATTCGTAAGAGCCGATGGAAGCACCAGCGCCTGACGAGGAGGAAGAGGGATCCTGGTAACCATCTCCACGTGGGTTGAAGGGTGAGTGAAGGTCGACCCAGTCAGCTGTAGCCGTTTCACCATTTGCAAACTGCGAGGGCTTCTGTAGTCCAACAATAATGGCGCCTGCGTCGATCAGACGCGAAACAGCGGTGCCAGTGACGTTGTTCTCTCCGTACAAGTTGTACCAGGCCCGATTGCCGTTGCTCTGGCGCACGCCAGCGAGGCTGTAAATGTCCTTTACGCCGACGCGGGCCCCGGCCAACGGTTTCTCAGAGCTGGGAGTATAGTAGATGCGAGAGGGTACACCCACTGTGGATGAGACCAGACCGGCCACTTGGGCCGACAAAGGCTGGAATGTGCCGTCTGGCTTCTGGAGCAGTGGTTGCGTAAAGGCTCCTGCAAAGTCGCTATACAAACGGTAGACTGGATAAAGCTCCCCAGTAGCCTGTTCGAGGAAGTACGGGCCTGATGGGACAACCCTGGACTCCAAAGACACGAGGACACTGGAGCGGGAAGTATTGAAGATTGTAGTGACATTGTCGGGTTTGTAGCCACGGATTAAGACTGCACCCAGGAAAGCGGGTGTAAACACATCATCCACATCCGTCCATGTAGAGAAAAGAGAGGGCAACGATGATACCTCAACTGCCTCCTCTTGAACAACAGTCACGGGGAAGAAGCCATTGACATTGGGGACGTCCTTCAGGAAGGCCGCCGACACCGTCACATTCCCCGCTGAGTAAGGAGAGACAAAGTAATCGATCTGGTCGAGCGTGACGGACAAGCCAGTTGACACTAATTGAGCGGACACTGCACCAAGCAGCCCGAAGGCCGTCACGCCGAGTTGTAGAGAGCGTAACATGATCAGAAGACAAGTCTATTCAAAGGGAAGCGACGAAGAGGGGCTGAAGGCTGCCCATCGGCTGCATATATACCATCCATGCCGAGACTGTTGGAGCTAATCGGTGTCATCGGAAACAGGCGGCAACCTCCGATTATGGGCTTGACCTGTGATTATTGATCTTTCCAGTAATTCGATGTTGCATCAACTGGAATCAATTGAATCTCCGAATCTTATCGTTATCAGGTCATCGGGTGATAAGCCGAACTTGCCGAGCGATATCGGGCATTTGTGCCAAGGTGGAGTAGTTGGAGTCGTTTGGACCTTCCAGAGCAACAGTTCCTGCAGCAATTGTTCTACCCACGTGGAAGCCTATCTCGGTACTTATTGCTGAAGTTCAAGCGATGCTACATTGGCTATCAAATAAGGGAGGCCCTACTGCCACACCGGCCAGGCTGCCTCCACACCAGCCTATACTCATGCTACAACGTGCCTTAGAACGTAAAGCACGCTCTTAATGAGGTAAAAGCCTTATTCTAGTGCAGGTAGAATCCTTATCGCCTGCCACTTTAAGTTATCTGCGCCCGAGGCAGCAGTTCAACAGATGTTTTCTGAAAAACAAATTTTCAGAAAACATCAAGTTCATTGGAGTTGGGATGGTGGTTAAGATACATCATGGGTTCCAATACATAAAGTTTGGATTACCTCCGAGCGCTGTCGCAACTCCGGGGTGGCCTTATGGTTTCTAGGAACCCGAAAGATACGCACAGACTACAGCTGCTACTGTCGCCATTTCCAGAGCAGATGTCCATCGGGCCCAATCATTGCCTCCAAGCGCACCCAGACTATTGCAGCTGTGGCAGCAAACAGCAGGGCACTGACCAGTACCGACATGTTCTCGTACGCCTTTGGGGTGAGGGCATTGGCCGCACTTCTGACCAAGACACCACCAACCGGGGTACCGACCATGGTGGCCATGCCACGAACCATGTACAAAACACCGTTGACGGAGGCAAAATTCTGTACCCCGAACAGCTCGACAAGACTGGTCGGGAAGAGTGATACATACGCACTGGCGAAGGTGCCATAGAGAATGGTGAACGTGATAAATAGACCCTGCGACTGCGTCGTCTGACCGGTCAAAGTGGATGGTAACCAGAAGGCAACGGTAGCGATGGCACTAAGACAAGTGGTGAGCAGAAGAGCATTTAACCGACCAAGGCGATCCGCGACATGGCCGATGATGATCTTGCCCACTGCGTTACAAGCATTACTAAGGGCAATAAAGTTGGAGCTGGCTGTGGTACTGTATCCAAGGGATTGGGCGTATGAGGCATAGAAGAAGACCGGGGTGTAATATGCAGCCGCCTGGAATATCGCGCCTAATGCCTGGGCCATGAAGCGACGCGTCCGGGCAACACGCCAGTCCACCAGTGGCACATTGAGAATACCATCCACACGACTGGTTCTCGAGGCATTTTCGATTGCGATACGATGCTGGCTGGCTGGCTCCCAGGCCATTGCACCGCTAGCGACCGCGACCAGCGCGAACGACAGACCACCAGTCAAGCGCAGAGTGTTGCGAAATCCGAGGGCGTTAACGCACGCAGTCAACGCGGGCGCCCACACCAGACCACCCACACCAGTGCCTGATAAGATGATGCCCATAGCTAGGCCTCGGTGATGGGTAAACCACGTGGGGGCAATGGTGACTGGTATCATGTAGCACAGGCAGGTACCAATGCCGTTCAGCAGCCCTTGCGTCAGCTCGAAATGCCACAACTTCGTGCCGAAGCTGGCCAGGATGAGAGAAAGCCCGAAGACAAAGCCGCCCGCAAAGGAGACCAAGCGAGGCGAGAAGCGCTTTGCCCAAGCGACCGCGAAAGGCCCTCCGATGGTCATCAGGGACACTGAGATGGTACCAATCAGATCGATCTCTGCCGGCGATGCTCCGGTAAAAGGTGTTCCGGGCCTCCGTGCCAGGCTCTCATACAGGGCTTGATAAACACCCCACGCGAAGTTGAGACCACAGCAGGTGAAGATGATGACAAAGGAGGCCGCCACAATGATGGTGGATTTCCTGACAAATGGAAGTAAATCTCTAGGTATAGAGAGTACTTCAGGGGGGCATTGGTAGCTTACCAAGTCGAATTCCGTGCTGCATGGTCCTCAGCTGGACTCGAAACCATGGATATGGCTGTCAAGCGAGGCATGGTGCTGGCTAGGTTGATCACATCTTCGGACTCCGCGCTGCGGGCGGTTATTGAGGCGGGCATTGGAGATGGAAATGTAGGGACTTGTGAGTTCCTGAAGAGACACACACTAATTTGGAGTCAAAGTTTCAGTGTATCGAATCGATGGTCTATTTCATCTCTACAGACTGCTTATGAGTCATCTGAACCAAGCTGCAGAATGAAGATCTGACGTCTTTTGCATGGCTGCTGCGTGGATTAGATTGGCTGATGAGAACCTCGGGTCCAGCCGACGGGTCACTTCGGCGGGTCAGTCCGGGGATGATTGCTGGGCATCAACTTCGACGAGGTAAATCACGCTGTAAACAGACACACCTGTATGTATCACTATTGCCTGAGGGACATAAGGTTCTTGTTGTAGAATTTGTAAGTTAACAACTAGTGCGAAAGACTGAAGCACCAACCATGTGGCAGTGCCGAACCCGCCCTAAAGTAGTGTGGTTGGGTGTAGTGAGAAGCTACTGGCTCTATGCCATCATTGCGAGACACTATGCCACTATTACCTCCGATGACAGCAGCAGTGAATGCTCGACTTCGTGAATTATGTCGCGAGAGTCAGTTGTGGACGGTTACTGCTGGGCCACTGTCTTCCCGCAATACCCGCTAACTCCGCGGGTTAGTTCTTATTGGTGGAAGAGACCTTGTAGTCCTATGGAGTCTGTTAACAAACAGTCACATCTAATATAGAGATGAAGAATTTTCTTTGCATCGGTTATATATTTCGAAGCTAGACAGTTGGATCGACTGCAATCGCTTCGAAGACCATTCCATGTCACCGAGTCAGTTCTCTCAGTGGTCATCATCACCATGAGTTACCCAGAAGATGGTGAAACCAGCAGCCAATTTTCCCAAGCATTGAAGGTGAAGCTTACCACAAACTGCTCGATGCCTTTTTGTATCAATTGTAACTGACGGTTGATACGTACTAGGCTGATGTGGAAAAATACCCTGGACAACTTCTGTCCATGGGACAGGGCAAAGCCTTTCCTCCTCCCCTGCCGAATAGGGAAGACTATGTCGTCGATTTCGATGGCCCGGACGATCCGCAGCACCCCTTGAATTGGCCTCTCCCTACCAAGTACGCCATTCCTCCAGTTTCCGGACTCACACTTACGCCCTCTCTCTTAGAATACTCATATCGACGATCGCATGCTTTGGCACCTTCATCCCATCTTTCGCCAGTGGAGTCTTTGCACCTGGCTCTGCAGCAGCAGCCAAGTCTTTCAATGTAGGATCCGAAGTTGGGATACTGGGTACATCGCTCTTCGTGTTAGGTTTCGTAGCTGGTCCTGTCATCTGGGCCCCCGCTTCAGAGCTATTTGGAAGACGATGGCCATTAACACTAGGCATACTCGGGGGTGCTGTATTCACCATTGCATCCGCCGTCGCGAAAGACATCCAAACGCTGATAATCTGTCGCTTCTTTGCGGGAATGTTCGGGGCCAGTCCACTCGCGGTGGTTCCTGCTTTGCTGTCGGACATTTGGAACAATTCGCACCGCGGAGCTGCCATTTCGCTATATGCAATCCTCGTTTTCTTGGGTCCGTTGAGTGCCCCTTTCATTGGAGGCTTCATTGCTTCGAGTTCGCTCGGATGGCGTTGGACCCTGTATATTCCGGCTATAGTGGGCTTTGCTTGGGGTGGTATCTGCATATTATTTTTGAAGGAGACATACGCGTCTTGCCTTCTTGTGTCGAAAGCGGCCAACCTTCGGCAGCAAACTGGTAATTGGGGCATTCATGCAAAGCAGGAGGAAGTCGAGGTGGATATACAGCAGCTAATTCAGAAGTACTTTACCCGTCCACTGCGGATGCTCGTAACTGAGCCTATTGTTTTGGTTATTTCCCTTTATATGTCCTTCATTTACGGCATTGTGTATGCCCTGCTTGAAGCTTACCCTTATGTTTTCGAGTCCGTCCATGGCATGGGCCCCGGGGTTAATGGTCTTCCATTTATTGGCCTCATTATTGGGCAGATGGCTGCCTGCGGGTTCGTTCTCTCGCAGCACTCCGCCTATGTGAAAAAGTTAGCTGCCAATAACAACGTCCCCATCCCAGAATGGCGCCTGAATTCTGTTGTAGTTGGTGCTCCAGTGTTCACAATCGGCATCTTCTGGTGAGTCATATCGCGTCATCTCTCTACTTGATACTGAGTATTGCCACAGGTTCAGTTGGACTGGCTTTACTGCCAGCGTTCACTGGATGGCTCCAACTGCAGCAGGAGTGCTGATTGGGTTTGGAATTCTCTCCATATTTCTACCATGCTTCAACTATTTAGTTGATTCATTTCTTCCCGTGTAGGTGTGGCCTGAAACATGGCGACAGTGGACGTGATACTGACTCTGTGTAGGGCTGCTTCGACTGTGGCTGCAAACATCATTCTTCGATCCAGCGTTGCGGCAGGGTTCCCACTTTTTTCGAAGCAGATGTTCGCGAACCTCGGGGTGCAGTGGGCGGGAACACTGCTGGGATGTCTGTCGGCAGTTATGATCCCTATTCCGTTCCTATTTCGAGCATATGGACCCAGGTTGAGAGGGGAAGGCAAGAAGACCAGCCGGTGAGTGCTGCAGCGGACTTTGAGGGAGTTTGCGGGTAAGAGAAACAGGGTTATATACTTATCACCACTGTGACACTTGACATTGGGCATGACAAGCCCTAGAGTTGATAGTTTCGTGGCCGAGCTCAAGCTGGGCATGCCGCTAGGCTAGTGACTCCAGGCGAGTGCGCTGGATGGCTACCACCGAGCAATAAGGCCTGAAGCATTACCTGGGTCGAGAGTGGGGATATGGTGGTAAGCACAATCACTTTAGGGATCAACTAAGATTCTCTAGCGGGCGAATGGGGAGAGTGGATCTGCTGCAGCTGTCCTGTCTTTGCGATCCTACAGACCTTTGGCCCGGATGTTTAACCTTATCCACTATTTACATACATGTTAAGCTAGATTACTGTATATATTGTGCCTCGATAATAAGAATTGCCTCAAAGAATATACTTCTTCCATCAGAACATTGACGTTTGGGTGTTGCTATTGTGTCATTGCCGGTCGGGAGCAGACGGAAAACCGAGTGCCGCCCGACCGATGACCCTTGGCTCATCTTTCCCACTTCCAAATCTTTCCTCGTCCGCAATTCATATACCTAGGTATTCATGATGAGCGATGCGACTGCCTTGAAGCGCAAGCGGGCTCGACTGGCTTGTGAACCTTGTCGGGAGCGAAAAAGGAAATGCAATGGTGAATCCCCCTGCTCGACGTGCACCAGTTGGGGCTATGAGTGTCACTATCAGGCTCCGCGACGCGTGAGAAGCAAACCCGCCGACCGGGGAACCAACGTCCGCGACCAGAATGAACCCATCCTCGAATCGAGTCCCCGACAGGTGGGCCGCTTCACCGAGACCCTTGAAGTCAATTCGGGAGCGGCTTTTGTCAGAAAGATCGGCCTCAAAGTTGACCCAGCCAACGCGCCCAAATTAAATCTCTTTGGCTGGAATGTGGGCAGACGCAAGTCCCCCGCCGGACTCGCCCCCGTCGCAGCCTTTCCCATTGTCGAGATCCTCTCGTTGATGCAGATGAGGACTCTGGCGAATGTCTATTTCGCCAAGGTGGATCCCTGCTATGGATTTATCGATTCCAGTGATTTCTTCCGCTGCATGGACAACCGCTGGCAGCCCAACGCGGTGGAAAGTACATATGATGGCGTCCTGGCTGGGGTCGCCGCTCTCGGATGCCTCTTTTCAGGGACCAACATTAACATCACCGAGTCTCACCTGGTCGAATTGGCGCGCTCAATCTCCGAGACTCATGTCGGCTGTGTCCGTCCCTCGCTGCACCTGGTGACTGTATGGACCCTGCGCGTAATTTACCTGCGTATGACTGCCCCTCCATATCCGGCGTGGGTGGCAAGCTCGACCTTGATGCATTTAATCGAAGCTTCCAGACTCAACCAGCTAACGGCAGATGACGACCGTGATCTTGATACCCGGCGAAGGCTCATTGGCGTCGCTCAGCATCTGAATCTATGGATCTCCTACGATCTGGGCCTGTCCCGAGTTCCACTGGGCAGTGACGCGCTGGGACTGCCATTATCGCGACCTGGCGATTTCACCACTGAGCTCCTCGGTCTCCTACCTGTAACCGCCAGTCTGGGTCCGGAGACCCAACGTCCAGACCAGGAAATCGAAGAGCTATTGCATCAGACGTTGAACCGCACTCACACCAAACCACCCTCTCTTCTATGCCAATGCAATCTGGTTCTTTGTCTGCTCCGACGTCTCCGGTTAACTAACCTCACCGCATCGCCAACCACAATGACTAAAGTCCTTGACCTACTCAAACGCAGTCTATGTGCAGCACGTGAAATGGTTGCCGACTGCTCTCCATGGCACCATGTACCTAATGTGCCGTTCCAAATGATCAGTATCATCCTCGAGATGGACACCAGCCCAGCACTCGAGCTGCTGCCTGAAGCTATGCAAACGTTGAGAGTGGTGGCCTCTACCTACGACACGGAAACCATGAGAGAGGCGTACAACACGGCGTGTTTACTCATTCTTCTGTATGAACGGCGTAGACGTGCGGACACTAGGTTGCTGAGTACAGTACTCCAAGAATATCAGCAGTCACCAGCCACAGAGTCGTCGCTTCAACAAATGGCAACCTCTGACGAAGTATCCTGGCTGGAGGGGCTGGTGGCTGATGTGCCAACCTTGCAGGGACTTGACTTTAGTCAGTTTTTGCAGCCGGACATGCTTCGAATGTCGCCGGATGCTTCTGCTTGGGGAAATAAGTCTGGTTGATTGCCAACCTCTGGCGCAGACTGCCTGTGCATCTGATATAAGGCTTCAGTACACCAGTATAAGTCGGAGAGATCACCTTAGAAACGTGCTCCTGACACACCGGATGCCATACTATAAGTAAAAAATAGCACGATAGCTAACTCCGTCATGTGACTGACTGGATGACAGCCATCCTCTCGGAGATAACTGGAGATGCTGAAGGGGTGACCTGAGCACCCACTTGCACCGATATTTGGCGGAGAACCTTCAATTCCCCACTATAGTGCCGGCTGATCGGGATCTGGAAGGCAGCCGACGATTCATTGATAAAACGGACTTGATGACACTCACTCCTATGAAGGGCCCGGAGATAAATGTGGATCTACCGTCAGCCTGCAGCCCCACGGGAACCAGCTGACATGTTCACCCAGACTTCAGTATATACACATTAGGGTAGTTGAATATAAGATTATGACCAGAAAACAACCAATATGCTCGTCTTTTTTCACCAGCAATAATATCATTTCACTACGTCCATTTCAACCCTACGTCCTGAAGCCTATCACATCCCACCTCGACTAGTTACACAACACCTACAAACCCCCCATAAAGCTTCAAGAAATCAAACACAAAACTATGCCTGAATCAATCATCATCCCCTCCGCCCACAAACCAGACGCCAAAAGCGCCAAACCCACAGCCACCTTTACAGGAGACGTCTACCTTGACCCGATCCACTTCGCCAGCGACGCCTCCATCGCCAATGTCACCTTTACTCCCTGCGCACGCACATACTGGCACACCCACGAGAACGGACAGATGATTAAAGTGGTTGCGGGTAATGGATGGATCTGCGATAAGGGAGGGGTCCCTCGTCGTTTGAACACGGGAGATGTTGTGTGGGCACCGGCGGGGACGACGCATTGGCATGGTGCGGATGAGGAGAGTGTGATGACGCATTTTGTTGTTGGGCTGGGCAAGACGGTGTGGCATGAGGCTGTTAGTGAGGAAGAGTATACAAGCAGAGGGGAGTAGAGGGAGTAGAGGGATATCATTTCGGTTGAGACTGGTGTTGGTTGTGGGATAGACTGGAGAGCATGTTATGAGTGGAAGGGGCGTTGTTCTGACTGAGTGTTTGTTAGCGAGCTAGGGAAACTGTATATTGGATGGGATTCCATCCATATGGACCAAGATTTACCACTATCTTAGCATAAGATAGGCCATATCCATCATTGTCCTATAAGCACGGTGAATGCTTCCACTCCGCAACACCCGCAATACGCGCTCGGCAATCAACGGAACTGATTAGCCCCACTCTCTTAACCCCATAATCCCATCCCATCCCATCTCATCTCACGTCATCTCATCCCCTCCATTACTTTTTTCATCATCTTCTTCTTCATCCTCATCAATCATTTATTGCATCTATATCCACTCATGTCCCAAAAACAATCAAAATCATAATCACAACCACAATCACACACAAAATGCCACGACTCCAACACCTCGCACCCAACCTCTCCCGCCTCTACCCATGGACCACCAGCCCCCTAATCGTGAGCGCTCCCATGCGCGTCATGTCCGGCCCCGCCCTAGCCGTGGCAGTATCGCGGGCCGGGGGCCTGGGCTTCGTCAACAACGCCATCCAAAACGTAGCCGCAGATCTAGAGCAAGCATCATCTTTAATATCCTCATCTGCCCTCAAGACAATACCATCTCCCCATCTCCCCATCGGCGTGGGCTTCCTCCTCTGGGCCGACGACCTCGACACTGCCGTCGAAACCATCCAGAAATACAAGCCCTGCGCGGTATGGCTCTACGCCCCACCTAACGGCCAAGCAGATCTAGATACCTGGTCCCGAGGGATTCGTGCCGCGTCACCGGGAACTCAGATCTGGATCCAGATCGGGACGTTGTCCGAGGCGAGGAGTATCTTGAAATCGGCAGAGAAACCCGATGTGGTTGTCGTTCAGGGTGCGGAAGCGGGTGGGCACGGCAGAGCTAAAGATGCAATGGGTTTGATTTCGCTCTTACCGGAGGTGGCTGATGCAATGGCGGGGAGTCAGATCCCGCTGTTTGCTGCGGGCGGGATAGCTGATGGACGGGGAGCAGCGGCGGCGCTGTGTCTTGGTGCGTCTGGGGTGGTCATGGGGACGAGGTTCCTGGCTGCGAGTGAGACGAGGATCGCGCGCGGGTATCAGCAGGAGGTTGTGAGGGCGGAGGATGGGGCTGTGGGGACTACGAAGACGTTGTTGTATAATCATCTACGGGGGACGTTTGGGTGGCCGGAGGAGTATATGCCCAGGACGGTCATTAATCGGTCGTGGGTGGAGCATCTGGCTGGGAAGGGATTTGAGGAGTTGAAGGTGCTACATGATGAGGCGGCGAAGCAGGGGGATCAGGCATGGGGACCGGAGGGGAGGCTGGCGACGTATGCGGGGGCGTCGATTGGGTTGGTTCATGAGGTTAAGGATGCGGAGAGCATTGTGAGGGAGGTGAGGGAGCAGGTGTTGGAGCGATTCGCTTCCATGGGGGGTCAGTAGTCTAGATGTTGAGGTCATCACCGTCCGATTTCTTCATTGTCTATTTTGATATGCTCTTTGACACTTCACGACCATGATGAACAAGGGAAGAGCTGTGTGATTACACTATTGATGATGTCTAGTACTATGAAAGATCATCTGTCACCACCCATCACACGCACTCAACCTGCCCATGACTTAAAACTGGCAGTGTCCCTCGTGCTCCTCCTCACTCTGGCCAGATTCCTGACCGAATCCCTGGCCAAATCCCTTGTTGATTCCCCAGTTCAATCCAGCCTGAGCAGCCTGGGTAGGCACCTGCACCTGGGTCTGGAAGGTAGAAGGACGGGACTCCCCACCCACACTCCAGCTGGGCACCTGGGCAGAGACAACAGCCGAGGTGGCCTCCGCAGCGACAGCGGCAACGCTGCTGGGGGCAACAGGAGTCTCGGAAACAGTCTCAACCGACGCACTAGCCGCGCCAGCAGCAACGTGGGTTACAGCCGCAGAAGCGCTGCTTACAACAGCGACTGAAGCAGAGGTGCTAGCCTCGGCAGTAGCAGAGGCAGTGGTAGTAGAGTTCGAGGAGCTACCGCTACCTCCAATGCAAGCAAAACTCATCTTCTTAGTGTACTTGGAGCTATCGGCAGACCAGACGACCTCAGAAAGATCCCAGTCCATGTTGACATACGGCCAGCAGATACGGCCATCCGACATGGTGACCATATCTCCCGACACATAGACATCGGTGCTCTTGAAGGCATCGCCGACCTTGTTACCATCGGAATCAACCTGCTGGAAGTAAGTTCCGGCGAACTGTCCACGGCAGCCCATGGCGATGTATTCGCAGAGGGGATCGGAAATCTCCTCCCAGGTGATGAGGGCCGATGAGTTACCGAAAGTGGCGACGTGGGCGTTGGAGCAGTCGTTCGACCCCGAGGTAACCCAGGTGACCTGGCTATCGCCGTCCTCGTCACCGACGGTGGAGGTAGCCTGCTTGCCAACCTTGGTGTACTTGTCGGTGAACAGGGCGAGGGCGACATTGCGGGGGTTAGTGCGGTTACTGACGTGGGTGTAACCGTCGCCCATCCAGGTGTTCTCGGTCACGTCGACAGCGCCGCGGGACACCCAGGTGAAGATGTAGCGAGTGCTATCAGCGAAACGGGCCAGACCGCTGTAGCTGCCGCCCATACCGCCCATGGCTTCACCGGAGGCGCCGTTGGTGGTGTTCTCGTTGGAGATCTTGACGCCGTCGTTGGTCATGCCCTGGGTCTTGGTGTTCAGCCAGATGGCGCCCTGGTCTTCGGCGCAGATACTGGCATAGGGAGGCTCGTCAGCAGCCTCGAAGGCAATACCGGTGTTGTGGCTGCAGCCCCAGGAGCTGGAGGCGCCGGAGATGGTCACGAGGGTACCGTTGTCGGCGACATATTCGATGCTGTCGCCGTAGTGGCCGGAGGCGTCACCGGAGTAGTCGGTCACGACGAAGTAGGCGCCGTAGAGGCCGGCGGATTCGGAGTAGACCAGGTCACCGTTCAGGTCGGGGGAGGCTGAGAGACCGTCGGAGGAGTGGACGCCGGGGCCACCGAGCCAGGTCTTCCAGGTTTGCTTGCCGTTGGTGTAGCGGTGGAGGACAGGGACGGGGGTGTCGCTGGGAGGAGCGTTGGTGGTGCCGGAGGGCATGGCCTCGTTGGTCAACAGGGCGAAGCCGTCATTGTGGGCGACAAGGCCACCAGCTGGAGCTGTTAGTGGAGTTACAGCCGAGAAAGAGTTGTATGTGGCATACCTTCCTGTCCACCGCTGACAGTGACGGTGGTTCCCGTAGCCTCAAAGGTAGTCGGGTCCAGCTCGGTAACGTGGACGTCAGACCCGCTGGCATCCAGGTAGGCAAGATACGCAGTCTTTCCATCGGGGGAGACAGCGAAGGGAGTGCGACGATGGTGAATGTAGTCGGTCCAGTAGGCCGCCTCGATGGGGTTGAAGGAGCTGTCGAGTGCCAGCACGTCGACGTGGGTCTTGAGGCTAGACTCAGTGAGAGCAGCAGAGGCGCCCAGCGCCGCAGAGAGCAGAGAAAGAGCGAAAGAGCCACGCATGACGGGCGATAGTTGGTAAGCTGTCTGCAATGAGTATGTGTTGCTGCTGATGCAAATATCGGGGGACTTGCTCGATTATATATGGCTGGTGAGACAGACTACTGGTTCCAACAGGAGCGCTAATGTGGGAATTAAGGGTGTGGCCTAAGCCTTTCTGGTGCCATTGTTCTCGATGAGAGTGAGACCCTGATGGGGCATTTCCCCTGGTTAATGGAACTGGGGTTTCATCTTGATCGATGCCAGGGTCTCGGCTCTTCACCGCCCGGCGGCCTGCCAAACCGATGCTCCACTGTGAGGCTATATCAGAGTTCATTAAGTCTATTTCGACGCTACCTGAATTTGACCTGAGTCACTGAGAAATAATGAGATAGGGGTGCTACATGACAGGCAGCAATTACTGCAATTATGATGAAATGCCCAGAAGACCCCATGGGACACCACGGATACATGCTGAAGCGGCCAGCGATGCCGATGGAGAGGGGATGCTTGGCAGCGGATACGTGAAACAGGACGGCTCCGGAGAGTCTCCGTGGGCTTCTCTTTCGTGAATTGGAGTCAGTCGGAGTATTAAGCTCATATAGGCTATTCAATTGTCGGCAATCTGGCAGACTCGCGTGGAACCTAACATGTTGGCAGCTGAACATCCAGCTATCGCGTTCGTATGATTGCTAGCAATGCGCATGGACATGGACGTCAGCTGAGACATGAACGGAGAAAAACCAATATAGTTATTAACCGCGGTTACCTATATGTTATAGCACAGGATGAACCTATTTATTTCAGGTTTATCTCATCATTCAGATCCACAGTTCACTATTCCGAGATCGACAGCACGATCGCTCTATACGTTTGCCTCGCGATCTACCTCATACCTCCAATCGCATCACAGAAGGCTCGCTCGGAATATGCGGAAAAGCTTCATTTGAGGAATTCTTTATAACATCGGGACTCGTTCTGCGAGATCTGGTTGTCCCAGAATGTTCCTGCGTTTCGCGGCGCAGGACCCCGGCGGGGTGGTCCTCATGACGGTGCATGGCTAGCTTCCAAGATCGGAAATAAATTAATCATAACTATACACAGCCAGTACTATATTTCAAACACACACAATGCATTATAAAGCGTTGGGTGCTTCGATAGGTCCTCTACAAATTTGATTCGATCTCCTGTTGGGCACTGGCTTTTCATGAGACCAGCGCGCTCTTTGCTGTTATATAACGTAGATAAAGGCTTAGCTCCTGCTCTTAGGAATTCAATTACTATGGGGCGCATAAAGCTACACTGCTCGGCTGAGTAGTAAAATAAAAACAGTGAGCTACTTTCATTTATGAGCGAAGAACAGTGTGCATGCACAATATTGTGTCCCATGTTCAAAAGTCATTTATACGGGTTGAATGCGGCAAAGCGGAGGTCCGAAAGGCCACTTGCCGGTTCAGTAGGCGTTTCAAACTTCTGCTTTGCTAGTAGGGTCATCTTCTGACTGCACATCCCGAAGGAGAACATTCGGCAGCTCTCTTTCATAGTACTATACGCCATTAGCCGAAACCAAACTCGACGCATATGCCTCTGAAGTATCACGAAATAGACTTACATCACGATAGATATTTCTGAGTCGCATTTCCATGAAACACTTGAAAGCCATGGTCTTATTCATAAAATGGTCATGCACTGCCTTGGCATCTGGATTGCCCAAAGAGACCAGGACTCTTCCGAGCTCCTCTCGAACAATGGGCCACCCTCCATGGGATTCCAAGCCTAGCATATATAAAAGATGGCCAACATGCATCTGGATTAGAGCATGGTATACCTTGTGCCACACCTTTTGCATATCATCCACAAAAGCGCTAGCGCCAGGAGGAATTGTACCGAGTTCAATGCGAGTCCGGAAGAATGTAGGTCGGTGAATTCTTGCTCCACCAAAGTCTCGCACAGCAAATCCAGTAACCTCTTTTGAGGTAGTATTAATGCGGACGCAAATGTTCTGAGCATGAGCCTCGAGGCCAATTCCGTGACGGACTAAGGGCGGCAGAAGCAAGGAGAATAACTTTGCAAGATATCTATTATAAAGGACTTCTGTTAGATAAAGAAGCGAGCTAAACCTGGCTTGAGGCGGGTGGGTACAGTACTTTCTAAGCCATGTTTGCTTTTTCTGGAGATCTTCGAGACCGAACATGATCTCCATGTATGTTCGATTATCCTTATATGGCTTCTGAAATAATCCAGCCACTGGGATAATAGTCTCTCCAAGCTCTTCCGCTTGTATTTCCGGGCTTTTGCGTATAATGCATGTTAAATGGCGTGCTTTGTCAAAATCATCCTGGCCGCCTGTGATAGAAGCGGCATCTTCAAAGATCCATAAGTCTTGTGGCAGTAAGACTCTCAGCGCTGTACTGAGTGCTGGACTTAAAGCAGCAGTCCACGGTGTAATAGTCCTCGGGCCTGATGTGATCTGGCAATTCAGTGAGAGCTTAAGATGCAAAGGAGACCCCACATCAGGGAGGAATGATATAGTACGCATTGAAATCTGCGCACGACAGCATCTTCTAACAGCACCAATGTGGCGTGCATCAGGAAAGAGCGGCAGAATGCTCGGAAGCTGACGAGTGAAACACGGTACTACTACTCTGTCTGGTGACTCAGGGCTAGGAATCCCTAATTCCTCCAAAAGAGGTTTAAGTAAACTCGTGTATGGTCCGAAGGTTTTCATTTCTGATCGTGGCAAAGACAGAAACGATAGCTCAGGTTCCAGCAGATCAGGGATCTCGTCAGGTGCCATGGGCTTCAAAGGCGGCTGGGCAAGACATGCCCGGTGTAGCTTCACAGCGTTAACACTAAGGCAATTAGGATCGAGAAAGGTAGTGGGACAGCTCACCGGATGCGTTGGATGGCCAAGCACAACGGACTGCTCCCAATCACACAAAGGGGACTTCAGATGTAGCGTCGGCTGAGTACTGGCTATCTCCAGCCATTTTGCTGTCTCATGTTAGAATTGGACGTTTAAAATATGCCTTGGAGGCTCACCTTGATTGTCGGCAGAATTTCGGACTTCCTTCACAAGTGTGTCTACGGCGGCACTCGGAAAATTTTCAGGTTGCCAGAGGCAGATAATGCGGCAAATGGCACCTGGGTCTAAATCTTCTGATACTTCCCCTTCGACTGCTTGAGTGAGCACTGGAGGAAGTAGATCGTCCGCACGTAGAAATCCAGTGACTTTCTTATCGTTGTTCTCAACATAGGCGGAATTTCGGAGACCACATTTGATCCAAGACTCTACAATTCCAGCTGGGTCACGTAGACACAACACCAAGTTTGGATGTATAGACCTCACTATAGTTGCGCTGGCCAGGCCCTCGTTCACTGCACTTGCCAGAACTCGCCTAGTAGTCTCAAAGAGAGCCTGTCGCCGATTGAGCGATGTATCGATTACACGGTCTGCTGTCTCTGTGATGTGCGTTGTAACTTTGCATTCAGTCGAGTTGCGTGTGATACGTTCTCCCCTCTCGGTCATTTGCATCGTAGGACAACCTTCTCCCCGGTAAGCTGGCATTTTGCTCAATCTTAGCAACTGCCTTGACAACAGAATCAGCCTCCCTGGGCTGGATACGATGCAGACTATTAAGCGGTACAAAATATGGAATTCGAAATAGCGACTTGTATTATTTCAATAGTTTCATGTCGAATACGTGGTTAATGACAGCCGAAACCATGAATTAACCCTAATGATGCTCCCATTGATGTTCCTGCCGACGACGCTGGAATGCAACATTGCTCAGAAATGGATGAAACCCTCCACCCGAAAGTGGATGACCACCGTATTTCCGGGCTCAATGCGATAATCGAAAACTAATTGTGGATCCGTTTTAGTAGTATTCGGATATAAGGTGAGTAATTTAAACATCACGGTATGATCGGTGATGGGTGTGATGATTCTATAGGAAGACCTGCTACATGTAGTAGGGTGGTAATAAGAGAAGAAATACCCGTACTTCGGAGCTAAGTACGTCATTAGCTAGACTGTTTCCCAATTCCGTGAAGGTCAGTCGACAACATTTGGAGCGGGGAAACACTGCATAGAAAACGAGTCGCGCATCTGTAGCATGTCGATAGATTGAGAAACCCAGATTTCAGAATACAACATATGTTTCCAATAGTGCAAAAAGTGGCAAATACTGTATGGAAGCAGCATTTCACCTCAACTCCGGTGCAGAACTCCATAGACAGCCCGCATTCAAGTAATGGCCAGTTTCTCGTAAGTCGACCCAAATTAAGACGTTCGATATACTCACAATTTGCCTAACCCAGGGATGACAACTACGACTGCTCTGCATATGCGGCATGTCGCCCACCACCTCCAAAACACCTTTTTGACACTGTTCTGGCCTATAATCAAGCCCCACAAGACTTGTGTATCGACCTGGGCTGTGGTAACGGCGCTGCAGCCCGCGGCCTAGCCAGCCACTTCGGGTTGATCTTGGGAGTTGATCCTTCTGAGAGCATGTTGAAGGAGGCCGGAGCACAGACAAAATGTGGGAATATTCAGTACCGCCAGTGCTGGGCAGAGTCTCTCCCCTTCGTCCAGGCAGGTACAGTTGACTTGGTAATAGCTTGCCAGGCAGCACATTGGTTTGACCCTGACCTGGTATGGAAAGAAATGACGCGAATCGTTCGCCCTGGAGGAACTGTTGCTTTCTGGAACTGGGGTAATTATATTGTGGTCGGACACGCCCATGCTAACCGCGCATTGAGAAAGTTCTCTTCTGAAGATCTGGCGTCTTACTGGCCGCAACCGGGGAAGGCGATCTGGGATGATCGTATGCGTCCCGTTGAATGTCGCGACTCCTCTGACTGGACTGATCACACGAGGTTAGAGAGTGATCCCTCTGGGACACCTCATGCATTGAGAACAGTAGAGAACATTCGGATGCAGATTTCAGATACACTTGGTGGTCTGGAGGCATTGTTGCGGACATGGAGTTCTGTTCATGAATGGCGGAGGGCACATCCTCATTGTGCTTCGGTAAAAGAGGGTGGTGCTGGTGACATAGTTGATAACCTGATGCAAGACATGATTGAGCGTGAAGAGGACTGGTGGCGTATTACTATGTCCGGGGGAAACTGGCGGGAGATCAAGCTGGAATTAGAAACGCGCAGCATTCTCCTTATGGCTCGCAGAGCATAATAATTGCTGCACTGCAGATCTTGATCCATGAACATGCTGGTAATGGTTCAAAGCATGTACACTATAGAAATAGAATGAAAGCTTGTACATGGCATCTGATCAATGATTTAATGGTGGGTCTGTTCGTCCGGCTATTCAAGAATCTTCATTACTTTGCTTGTCTTGTAATTGACTTTAGCATCAAAGAGAAGTACTGGCACTAGTAGAAAATAGGGGCGTCAAACCTATCCAGTTCATCATGGGCCAATCAAGAGATATTACTAATATTGATGTATATCCACCTGACACCCAGTCGAATGCAATTGAGAGAATGCTATATCAACCATTGAACGGCCTCGATTTCACCAGGCCTCATACCATGGTCACAACTGACATGCGCAGCAAATGAAGACTGTTTAAGTTGGCTCTTAATCATTGAATTACTCTGAAAATTCCGCATCCTTGGGGTGATTATTGAAGCCGCTGCCAGGCGATTTCGATGTGTGAGTATTGCGAAAGCGGCGAGATACCTTTTGGAGACTTTCAAATCGGGTTACTGACTCAAAGGTGTTGCCATTCAGGCTTGTGTATCAAATGAGTAGCCGAGTAAATGCTGTTCGTTTCAACTGATAAACTGTCGATCTTCTTGTTCAATCTGCTAGCCGAGGGCGTGCGGGTGTAGGGGAAAGTATAATATCCACTTCACCTGATCAATAGCAATCCTCTTAGGGGGGCATAGAGTTGCTCTGGTCAGCTTTACAGGAATGTTCTAACAGTTGGCAGTTCAGATTTATCAATGTGAGGGATGTACATGCACACTCCTATATTTAATGTTCAATAGTCTTTCGTGCCCGCATTGCTTCTTCTGTGCCCCCTTTTCTGCAACATTCACGGATTCTGTATCTAGAACCCTGAAGTATCTTAGACTGGATATATAGAATTGGAGAAAATATTATTAGGCCCTTGGTTATTTTCCAGGTGCCATAGCGCCAGCGCTGCAATCCAGATAACCAACTAGACAATTTGTCCACAAGCCAATCGATGAACCAAAAATAACATATTGTGTTTGTCCCGAGGATAGACGGCGGGAAATGTCTCAACATAATATTGACTCACTCAGACATTGTCCAAGTTAGACGCCAACAGTCACTGTCCCACATCAAATCTTATTGCGCAATCCGAACCCAATCACGTAATATACAATCAGGCCAACGCGCAAACTCCGTTCCAGATCAATGTCTCAATTATCGTGCCAAGCAACAATCTCAACCGTCTCCCCACGGCTAAACTTAGATCCAGCTTAATAAAACCTAAAAGCGGGGTAATAAGCCACCTCCAACAAGAGACCCTGAGGCAAGGAACAAACAACTCCATTTTCCTCGGGAAAAGAACAACAAAGTAAGCCTCACATAGCATGTGAAAGCTTCATTTCCAATTTAATTAAGCAATCAGACCACTGCGTTAGCTAAAATTACCAATGACCACCTGACCTGCACGAGCTCCACGGCCCAGAACCAGCTTAGTGCTGACCGAGACAGGTAGATAAGCGGCCTGAGCGACACGCTAATGTGTGCCTAATATGTATCCCGACATAATGGTCGGACTGGTTGGGTTCGGAGGTTGCCAAGTTAATTTAAGCTGTGGTTGCATTGGGGGTCTGATCACACGATAAATTGTGTTACCGAGGGAAGATGGAAAATGGAAGGGGGGAGTTGTTATCGTACAATATCACATTCAACATAGTAATCATAAGAAATGCCATCATAGCATGTCACATCGCAATCTACCCTCCCCCATTCTATAATATAATCTGAGTAAGATAAGAGATCAACATCTCCCCACCCCAGTCACCAAATCCCCCGCAACCACATCCACCCCCGCTGTATCCGCATCTTCTATCCCAAACGCCAAGAACATCACATCATCAAGATACCCATGATACTTCTGCCCAGCAGTTTTCCACCCGATTGACGTCACATACATCATCTCCGTCTGGTTCCCCTCTTCCATCATTTTCCGTCCGTGAATCCACAAAGGCTTATCCGAAATCCCGTAGATCTCAAACGGCGCCCTTTGCCAGAACAGCATAACGTACGGTTCGTAGCTACTATGGAACCCCACAAATCGCTTATGCTGGAAGATCGTTAAGATGACCGTGTTCGAGTCATCCGGTTGGCAGTTCGGGTCTGCACGCATACACAGCGTCACTGCTAGGGAGTTCGTGGCTTGGTGGATGGATTCGTGGTCGGGGTCTTGCATATGCGGTAGGTATTTCTGAAGACAGGCTGCGTCTACATTCGCTGCTGCTGGAGCGAGATCAGAGCCGACGGATCCGTCTAGAGTCAAGGCAGCGAAGGCTCTTGTGGGTGCCACGTCGTAGTGAACGTAGGCGTTGCCGGCTCGATCCCAGAAGAGAAACCAGTTCTTTTCGACAGCAAAGTACGGGGCCGTTGAAGGGCGCTGGAGCTCCGTGGCGCGACGGAAGCCAAAGTCGGTGATGGTGTCGGAGGCAGGCCAGTCGACTAGGAGTCGGAAGTCGAGAATCCACTGGCCAAAGCAGGTCACGGCGGAGTTGGAACCGTAGATGGTGTACGGGGCGTCTGGGCCGTAGAAGACGCGGGCATCGTGTGGACCGATGCTGAGGGCGAAGAAGGCGAGGCTGCCGGAGCAGAGGGCGTTGTTGCCCTCGGTTGCAGCAATGGGGAGGATAAACGGATAGTCAATACAGCGGAGAGTGCGGCCTTTGTCTTGGAAGACGGCATCACAGACAAGTTCGACGAACCAGGCGCTGTCTTTGTCGCGACGACCGGGTTCATGAAGCTGCGCGGTGATGATCCAGGTGTTGGGCTTGGAGGGGTGCGGGATGATGCTGGGGTTAATACCGCGTCGGGAGCGGAAGTCGATGCGGAAGTATCGGCCTTCCGGGGTCGAGTTGGATGTTATTTCATGGTGAGAGTCGGCGACGAGTTGACTAACGGTGTTGTCGGGAAGGGTTTTGAGGTCGGTGGTGGTGGCGGTCTCAAGGCCCAGGTCGAGATCAGGATGGGTGTCGACGTGAATGGCCCGATAGAGATAGTAAAAGGTGCTGAGGAGGAGGATGAGTAGGGCCACTAAAGGCACGAAGCGCAGTATTCGGGAGAGCATGGTTGTGAAGCGGAGGGGAGGGGAGGGGTGTTGGTCGAGGGACCATCGCGCCCGCCGTTAATGTCTGCATGATGGGAGACTGCGATATCGCGATTAATTAGGGTTGCATCCGAGCTAGGCTTTCAGCTTACAGCAGAGAGAGAGAGGAAAGACGGCACCCCCCGCCTGTGAGTGGCGTGCCGATCCGGACGTATTGCTGTTTTCACTCGGGATTCAACATGTGATAAGAACGTACAAAATAACACGGTCAGTTCAGGATGCGCTAGTTGCAGCCGTCTAGAAGCCACTGAATGCCGGCCAGGGCTCGGGTTGGAACTATTGCTTTTTAGTGGCGAGCCGGACTGTGTCTCTCGTCCCGAAGCGGCAACCCCACCGGTATCTCCCTGTCGCTTGGGCCTCTCAGGGACCAACGAATCCACCAGGAAGGCAAATGGCAGATGGCAGATGGGTCTAAGATGAGCTTACGGCACACTAGTGAGAAAAGGCGACTACACCAAATCACCCAACAGAAGAAGCAAAACTGAGACATTCATTTCGGAGATGCCTGGCAACTGCAGCATCAACTACGCGTCACTCGGCGATACAACCACTGAGCCAATCGCACACTCGGCTCATCGATCAATTTGGTTACGATCTCCGCCAACCAAAAAGTCACCGGCAGCAGAATCAAATGAGTAGCCAGAAAACTGACCTCCAACCCCAGAGGCCCCGTGCGGGGGAGCGGGAAGCGATCGATCCACCCGGGACAATTGGTGGCATGCGAATCGCGCACCCAACCCACCGCAGCATACAGCCGATCCCCAAGCACCCACAACACCGGTCCATGCACTAGATAGAAGGCGAAGGATATCCGCCCCAGATACTGGTTGAAGCGTAGCTCGAAAAATCTCTTCAGCCAGCCGATCCGCCCAATTGCCGTCACGATGAAGGTGGACGCCCAAAACAAATAAAACCACTTGTAGTCAAACACCGCCTGGGGCTTCAAGAAGGACAGGTAGTACCACCCCGGGGAATCCCGCAGCGCCTGCAGGTCCCACGTGCGAGATGGCACGCCGCCCAGGTAGATGCTGATTGCAAAAAGGAAGTAGATGATCCCCTCCTGGAACGGCCCAAGCATCAAGAAAATGTCCGGAAGGTTGTCGCGTGCCGCAAGCAGGTCCAGGTCGCAAAGCAGCATGCCGGAGATAAACAGCGCTCCGAACCAGCCATCGGCAATGTAGAGAAAATAGAAGATCAGTCCGGCCTCACCAGCCAGACGCATGTTCCTGCGAAGGCGGGAAAAGGCCAGTAAAGCCGTATAGACGATGATGGATCCGCGGAATTCGACGGGAATGGACCATGAGTGGAAGTTGTAGGTGAACCATGGCTCACCACCCCCGCGGAAAATGAAGCTGAAGTTCTTGAACTCGATATACCAGTTCCACACTTCTTCACCATAGGTGCCTTTTAATTCGGGAGTTGCGCGGACATGGAAGAGGTGAAGGAAGGTGAGATAGATGAACGTGGTGGCGATAACAGGAAGGTGAAGACGCAGCCATCGCCGGAACAGCGCGGAGGACAGATTGTCGCCCAGCTGAAGGTATTCACCCGCCTGGATCAGCGCCAGCGGTTTGGCGGATAGCACATAGCCCGATAGCACGAAAAAAACACTGACCGCAAAGTGCCCACCGGAAAAGAAGGTGCGAATTCCGGGAAACGCGACCAGGAAGTGTTGCTTCTCATAACCATACGCATTTTCAAAGATCCGCTCAGCGCCCATGCCATCGTGTGCCCATAATTCATGATGTCCCCAGTACACCAGGAAGGCTGCAAACCCGCGCAGCCCGTCTAAGTAGGCTGTCCGCCGGGCTTTCCCCGTTGACGAAGTGCTGCTCCCACCCCAGGACAGGAAAGACGGTAGGAGCACACTGAGCCAGCGGGCTTTGCTCCGGAGATCCACCGAGAGGGGCAGAATGGACTTTTCACGATCTGGCGAGAGGGTGCGGACGGGCATAGTGAAAAACAAGTCGGGCAAAACGCGTCGTCAAGACGGAGTCTCGCTGGCTGAAGATGAGGGGCGATATTTGAGGGAAAGACTGGTGACATTCAGAATGCCCAAAACCCCGAGCTGGGCTGTCGGATCGACAGATTGCAGAGCAGTAGTCAGCTTATCGTGTCTTGGCCCAGAAGCACATGCGTCGGACTCATTTCCCATCCGGACAGAGCTAGCAGACTAAGACCCGAGGTAGCATTGAGCAACCCCGGGCTCTGGCAAATGCGATCGACATGGGTGCGATATGTCTCGACCCAATCGCTCGACAGGCACACCGAGCGGGCTCCTCTCAGCCGGGCCCTCGTGAAGCTAAGAGCATTAGTGTCACGCAGGTGGGTGGAGCCCGTAATATAGCTTCGAGGTTCAATGCCCTGAATTGCCCTGGTCAGGTCCAAATGGCGCTGATTTCTGGCCGCGCGTTGCGGGGAGAGCTGATCTGGTCAGACCGGCTCGCTCTGGCTCATAAACATTCTGGCCCTCAGCAGCGTGTGTTTTTTTCTGCTCGTCCGCCGAACCCCTCGTCTCTCATCCCCCTCATGGGTCAGTTGGGCCAGTCCGTCACAATGCAGTTGAAGACTCCCATACCTGCCATGCCTGCCATGCCCGCCATGTCCGGTGTCTGTCTTCCACGACAGGTTCGCCGGGTGGTGCCGCTCTTCCTGGCAGTCTTCTGTCTAGTTTTCTATCTCTCTCTTACAGGCACCTTCGCCGAGTTTCACGGGGGCCTCGCGCGGCAGAGCAAGTGCAGGCTCTTTCCCCGCAAGATATGGCAGTCATGGAAGGTCAATCCCTTCGAATTTGAAGAGCGTGACCTGAACGTGGCCCGTACCTGGACCTCCATTAACCCAGGATACCGCTACGAGGTGCTGACCGATCAAAACGACCTACATTATGTCGAGACAAATTTTGGGCCTGACGGCCTCAATCGGCCGGACATTGTCGAGACCTACCGCTCCCTGACCGCGAAGATTATCAAGGCCGATCTACTTCGCTACCTCGTAATGTACGTGGACGGTGGAGTATACGCTGATATCGACGTCGAAGCCCTGAGGCCATTAGATCGCTTTATCCCCGAACGCTTCAACGAAGCGGACATGGACCTGGTGATTGGTGTTGAGATTGACGAACCCGACTTCAACGATCATGCTATCCTGGGTCCCAAGTCACAATCCTTCTGTCAATGGACCTTTATCAGCAAACCACGCCAACCAGTCATGATGCGGCTGGTGAACCGCATCCTCGAGTGGCTGCACGATCACTCTGTCAAGCAGGGCAAGCCCATCTCCGACCTCGAGCTTGACTTCGACGACATCATCAGTGGAACCGGTCCGTCCGCCTTTACGGAAGCTGTACTGGCCGAGATGAGCGCCCGCACTGGCCAGGAAGTGACTTGGAAGACGTTCCACGACATCCCCGAGTCAAAATTAGTGGGCGGTATCCTAGTGCTCACAGTGGAGGCCTTTGCTGCAGGCCAGGGTCACTCGGACTCGGGTAACCACAATGCGCGATCGGCGCTGGTCAAGCACCACTACCACGCGTCAGGGTGGCCCAACACCCATCCTCGCTTCAAACACCCTCTCTACGGCGAAGTTGAACAGTGCAACTGGAATAAGCAATGTGTGGCGGACTGGGATGCCAACACAGCGGCTTTCGCGGCCCTATCACCAGAGGAGCAGGAGCAGCAGATCGCCATGAAGCAGGCCGCTGATGCCGCTGAGGCCGAGATGGCCGTTGAAGATCTAGCGGGGGATGACGGAGATCTTGGGCTCGCCCTCGAGTGAGGAAAAGAAAGCATGGGGGATAATTAGAAGACTACTATCGATCTTGAAATGTCCGGGACGTGACAAACCCCTCTGGAGTAACGGTTGTTCGGGCGGTCGGAAGGGTATTTGATGTTCATTGATTTATGGCGTATGATGTATAATGGCTTAGAATTGATGCTAAACAAAAGACCGAGCTTGTCTGTTATTTGGTTATTTGGAATAAAATTCATTGCTCGTGAGGTTCACTTCCATGATGCTAGTTTCTGCTGTCATTCATCACCAAGTTATTTTTAGCCTACATGGCTTGGCAATTGCAGGCATCCCTCGTGCTCATCCTGATGACCGTGACAGAATCTGCAACAAGTTACACGGACGCCTTCTTGTTGCACTGCTCCGGGATACAAACTCCGGCTTCCCGTGAGATTAGAATCAGTGGCATTTCATAGGAGCCCTATCGCATTGGAAGGGTTTGGCTTTGACAATCCTTATCTAGAGTTGGAAACGCCATTCGCGCGACCGCAATCAGATGCAATGGCTCATCCTGGGTTGCAATTAGCAATTGCTTCTCCGATTACGCAGCCTCCTGAAGTTTCTGACGGCGTGCAGGATCTGCTGGTCGGAAAAAGAAAACATTGCATGCTGCCAAGACTGACGATATAGGGTGATGGGGCGACGGGATTCCCGATAACATTTATTGCTTGTTAGTCATAGTGGCTAGTATCAGATCCACATAATGCCAAAAACACCATAGCGGCAGACCAAAGACCACAGAACTAATTATTATCAACAATCGGTGAGTGATAGGAAAGATCCCATGCGGCGCCGGAATGTCGCCATCGCCTGGTGTGCTTTATCGACCCAATCACACCAATTCAACCTGCTGCGGTATCGCCAGCATAAAGTGATCGCCATTTCCCCCCCACCATTCAGCTTATCGTGGATTGTTTGCTTTTTCTCATCACATCGGCCTCAATTTTGAGAACCCACCATGGATGATATCCATAACACCCAAAAGGACCCAGATGTCTACATCTCGCCCACCCTCGAACCAGGCCCTGCGCTCCCCAAAGTCGGAGACCGCACACCGCGTATCGTCCACGATGAAGAGGCTCAGAATCTACGCAAGGGGTTGCAAGAGCGCCATACCCAGATGATAGCCATCGCGGGTGCCATTGTAGGCCATCCCCCTTTCTTCGCAACAATTTGAAATGTCAATTTTCGTACTACGTACTGAATAATTTACCAGGGAACCGGCCTCTTCCTTGGTTTAGGCAGCTCCATCCAGACTGGTGGCCCGCTCGGCGCCCTACTCGGCTATCTACTGATCGGCCTGGTGGTCTGCGCTGTGCAAATTGCCCTAGGTGAAGTGTCCGCCCTGATGCCCGTGACCGGCTCTTTTGTCCGACACGTCGAGCTGCTCGTCGATCCGGCTCTCGGTTTCGCGATAGGTTGGAACGTCGTCTACGGTTGCTTCATGTCCGTGCCCAGCGAGATCTCCGCGGCTGTCGTCCTAATCCAGTACTGGAATGACACCCTCAACCCCGCTATCTGGGTGTCGATCCTGATCGTCATCTCGGCAATCGTATCGCTGCTCTTCATCCGAGTCTACGGAGAAGTAGAGTTCGTCTTCGCCATCCTGAAGATCCTCCTCATCATCGGCATCATCCTCATGGGCTTGGTGATCGACCTCGGCGGCGTCTCGGGTACTCCGCGACTCGGGTTTCATTACTGGAAAGACCCCGGCCTGTTTGTCGAATATATCGCCTCGGGACCGTGGGGCCGATTTCTCGGTTTCTGGGCCGTCACAACAAATGCCGTATACTCTTTCTCTGGGGTGGAAAGTCTAACCATCGCAGCAGCGGAGATGGCGAACCCGCGACAGAACATTCCCCGCGCATGTAAACGCGTCTTCGCGCGCGTTACTATCTTCTACTTTCTCGCTGTGCTGATCGTCGGGATGATAGTCCCTAGTAACGATCCCCGACTGGGCAGTGAATCCGGCACGGCAGCGCAGAGTCCATTCGTGATCGCTGCATCCGATGCAGGGATTAAAGTAGTACCGTCGATTATTAATGCCGTTGTGTTAACGTCTGCGTGGTCAGCATCGAATCAGAGTATATTGGCTGGAACGCGCACGTTGTACGGTCTCGCGCTAAAGGGCCACGCCCCGGCGGTGTTCCTGCGCACGACAAGGCATGGTGTACCGTATGCTTGTGCTGTGGCGCAGATTGCTGTGTCCGCGTTAGCGTACCTTACGTGCCAGAACGAGGCTTATACGGTGTTTAATTGGTTGTTGGATTTGACGGCGGCGGGGGTGTTGATTTCGTGGGGCACGATTGCGTTGAATCATATCAGGCTGATGAGGGGGTTCAAGGCGCAGGGGTTGGATACAGCGGAGATGCCGTGGCATCATTGGTGGTCTGGTGAGTGACTTACATACCTTTTCCGGGATTGACTGTGGCTAATGAAAGCAGTGTATACATCCTGGTTTGCTCTGGTGATGTGTGTGATTGTTTTGTTCACGGGTGGATTCACGGTGTTTACTCATGGCAATTGGGATGCTTCGAGTTTTGTTTCGTCGTACTTGTGAGTTGCATTCTGTGTCAATGGATGTCGTTGTACTAACTAGGGGTAGGGATATTCCGCTCGTACTGGCTTTCTATCTGGGCTATAAGTTTTGGAAGAAGACAGAAACGGTATCGAGTTACGAGATACCGCTGGAGCAGGCTCTGCTTGAGTGTCGCAATGACCCTGATAATGTACCCATTCAGAGTAGCAAGTGGGCGAGGTGGAACATTCTGTGGGGATAATAGATCTTGGGATGAAGTAGGTTCTTATAGGTAGGCCAAATAATCCCAAGAAATTATATCAATAGACTGACACATCTACCGCACCCAGGGAGAGGGAACATAGACGACCATTATATGACACATCATCTCAGCATTACGCAAGAAGCAATGCAGCGCTTGATTAATAGACCAGTACCATGTGCTCTAGCGGAGCAGGTGTCCCGAAGCTTAGTTTGTCCGGCTTACTCGCTGTCAGCTGCAATGTATGCATACAATGCAGTAGCCTCGTCATCTCGCTTTCTGTCAAGTTCCGAGTCGGCCGCAATATACGCGTATAGCGCAGTGGCTTCGTCATCACGTTTTCTGTCCAGCTCTGAGTCGGCAGCAATGTACGCATATAGCGCAGTGGCCTCGTCATCGCGCTTCTCTTTGCCGTCGATCTCGGTGTCGGCGACAATATAAGCATACAACGCGGTGGCTTCGTTGCCTGCTCTCTTCCGAAGAGCATGGAAGTCCTCCGACCTGACGCGAAGGGTCACTGCTGCTGACGTGTGTCAGTTGCATAATATCCTCTATCAGTTTTAAGTTCCCTGGGGTTGCATACCCTTCGCTGTTGGGGCAGACGTGGCCATGGGGCTCAACAACAGGCCGTAGATGGCTGAGAGGAGGAGCGAACACTTCATTGTGGACTAGGTGGGTTTCCGGAAATTTGTTGGGGACTTGAGGGTAGAACAAAAGATGCCTCAACAATCAGAAGGGCAGGAAGAAGGGGCCTATTTATGTGGACTTCGGTCATCGGTCGTGCTGCTTGCATCTCCCCGGTCGTCGCCCGTGATCAAGCGGGGTGAAACAGCTACACAGCCAAGGTGTAGTATCCGCTTACACCAGTGTGACTGTGACAGCAGCAAGTATCTGCGCCTGTTTCAATCAGGAAAGAACGTAGCAATTCCCTCAACGAAGGTAGTTGGTTGGCATGTGCGGTGGCGGCAGTTCAAAAGCACTAATGCATACTTGACGGACGATTGATGCATCCTGATATTACCACGGGGGTGTTGCGCAGTTCAGCTGACCACATTAAAGGAGGAAGGATATTTGACCTTCCTTGCACCGAAAAACAACTCTAATCTTTTGCCAATTTCTTTCCCTCAAATCTGACAGACGACGGTGAAAATGAAGCCTGCTGCATCTCCATCATACGAGCCGCTGGGGACCAGAGACAACGACGATGTGGTCTACAGCGTCTCTGGGGATACGCAAAGCGAGGACGATGTATCTCTCTTGAAGCAAGCACCCCAACGGCCCCAGCACTCCAATAGACGCCTTCAATTGCTCCTCTGGCTGAATGCTACTGTTTTTGCGCTGTCACTATTTCTCTTTGCCATGACTGTCAGCATCGTTCGGGGCACTGGCGACCCAAACCATCTCTTACGAAAGACCTCCGAGTACTGTGAGTGTGACTCGACCATGACCGTCATCTCAGATTGCTGACCAGTTGCAGCTCCTGTGTTCGATCGCCTTGAGATACCCCTCATCAGCAAGAAAATGAATGCGACGCTGCTGGAGCCAGACCCCCTTCCCATCTACCGCCAACCCCCTAGCCCCGAGGTAGACGCAGCCTGGAACCGACTGGCGAACATTAACCCCATCGCCATCAGTCGCGATGACGTGGCCAAGCTGGGAAGGGATCCTGAGCAGGCAGCCAAATGGCCCGAGAGCTTTGGCCTTGGATCCGAGGCGTACATTGGGCGACTGGATGTCTTCCACCAGATCCATTGTCTGGATTGGCTGCGGCGCGAAGCGTACTTTGACCACTACTATGGAAAGAAGTGGCCGCCGGGAACCCCGGCCTCTGACATGCATCGAACGCATATCTCCCACTGCACCTACCTGCTGCTCCAGAACCTGATGTGCAACGCTAATGTCGACATCTACACCCATTACTGGGCGGATGCGCAGCTGAACGCCTTCCCTGACTTTAACGTGAATCACAAATGCCGTGATTTTGACGCCATCTTGCGCTGGCAGGAGGAGAACTCGGTGGATGTGGATGAGTTTGCAGCCATTAGAAAACCCCCCGAAGCAGAGGCCCGGGTCATGTCGCATCGATTCAAGGAGTTGTTTGGTTGGTACAAGTCCAATCCGGATGATGGCTCGGACAGTGGGGTCATTGGATGATCATAGCTAGCGTGGTCGAGTACTTGGATGGTAGTATCATGTTCATGATCGGCTGCTTATCTGCGGAAGGATGAGAGTGGGGTTGGGCTGTAAATGGCGTGTGAGTTGTCAAGCGTTAGCCTAAGCATGCTGGATCTTCCATCCCTGCAGGCGCCACCAAGCATTTGATAAGACACTGTAGAGTTATTGATTGGTCAATTACCCCCCGGAAATGTACTGGCGATGCATGCCCCCTTGTATGCATCCCAGTTTTCTAGCTGACATGTCAGTATCAATTGGTCCTTCTAGGGGGACACAATGTGCGCTCCCAGAATAGGGATTCTGCGATGTAACCGCACCATGCACGAGACAACCTGTGCGTTTCACCCGAGGCCACTGCGACACACGGGTGGGGATTGATTTCTGGGGGATCCTCACCCACTGCATCTTACTTGGTATGTCTGACTTGAGCAATTTTTGTAGTTGGAAGGTCTCCCCCTTGCCCTCCCTAACAACTGGAGATCCCAAAAAAAAACCCAACATGCCAACACAAACACGCTTCCTCTATAGTATACTAGCAACACTCATCTTCCTCCTTTTCACAACTCTTGGTATCATATACACATCAACCGGCAGCTTAGCCAGCCTCTCACAAAAGTTTCACATACATGTTTGCCCAAGCGAGCCTCGATCTACACCTCCAATCATCCGAAAATTCCAATCATTGACTCCGTTATTGGGTTCTAAGTCCGATGGCTCTCCTCATGATACACATCGCTCATGGGAATCTCTTCTTCTCCCCGAAAATGGCGGTATTCTAAAGGTCCGGACGGATAACAACACCATCACCGACTACGGGATCTCCATGTTCCATCAGCTTCATTGCCTAACTGTTCTTCGGGGGCTGATTTTCCCTGAAACCTCTCAGCATCATGGTGCTTCGACCTCGCCGTCACACTCAGGTGATGAGCATGAAGACGCAGTGCACTGGGCTCATTGTTTTGATTATATTGCCCAGGTAAGTTGAATGATCCTTCTGGGCGCGGTAGAGTTCGAGAATACTAACGATGAGAAGTCCATAATATGTGCAGCAGATGGTACTATTGAGCCACCTCATTCAGCGATTAATAGAGATGGGAACCGAATCCTCGTCATCGATGGGATTGGGCATGCCCATCAATGCAGGGACCCGGAGTCGTTATGGAGGGCTGTTCGAGATAGTGGGAGTAATCCCGTTAATCTTTCTGAAGTGAAGGACACTGTCGGCCATAGTGAGTTTCCTCTAAAGGAGGAAGCTACGTGCCAGGGTGCTTGTTCGATGCCGGAGCCATACCGAAATGAATGAGACAGTGGTTAGGAATATAGTAGATAATCCTCGGACATAGTGAACGACGTGCTGTGAAATAACTGGGCGGCTAGAAGCCGTACATCTCAAGCTATTGGACTTCCATCTGGTATATTGCGGAGTAGACACACTATGAACGATATGTTCGCGATTAGGGCGCGCTGACCTCTCGGCTTCACCCAAGTTGGGAATCCCGAGATAACTCTGGAAGGTTTTTGTCATGTAGGCAAATTCCGGTCGCATATCTCAACCAAAGTAGAACTCGGATGCAATTACTCATGTGACAGGAACTGAAAGCTTCATACATTCAAGCTCATCTAGTGGGCGATTGTTAACAACAAAGCGTAAGCATAATAGGGGACAAAGGGAGCGAGCGCTTCAGGCCGCCTCCAGGCTGCCATGCGCTGACGCACCAAACCAGGGACCCTGGTCAGTCACGAGCCATTACAACCTCAATCTTATCGCGCCCCTTGCCCTCCAATTTCTTCTCTTCAAATACTCATCACTGTGCATTATTTCTCTCTCTCGCTGTCGCCAAGGTTGCGTTTTTAACATACTTCCATCTGCCTCATCTACCATATCTGTATGCTTCCCTCCTCACATCACCATGGCGGGTAGCTGCTCCCCCGCTGCAGATGACTCGTTCGGACCGGTCGTCGCCTGTCCAGCAACATTTGACTTCACTCTGCTCTTCGAGCAGAGTATCCTCTCTATTGGCCCATCCGCCATCTTTCTACTCCTGGTTCCATGGCGTATCTGGTCGCTCTATCCAGAGAATGTCAAAACTGTTGCAAACAACGCCCATTGGCGAAAACTGGTCAGTTGCCCCCCTATAGAAACAGCGGAATTC
Source organism: Aspergillus costaricaensis CBS 115574 (assembly GCF_003184835.1). Lineage (NCBI taxonomy): Eukaryota > Fungi > Ascomycota > Eurotiomycetes > Eurotiales > Aspergillaceae > Aspergillus > Aspergillus costaricensis. The sequence goes on from NW_020291814.1 coordinate 907,438, forward strand.
TGCCAGAAGCCGTACCTGACCAAATGAAGACCGTCGCAGTTTGTCTCCTTGCTCTGCAGATTGCCTCGGTGGTTGAATGGGCACGCTATGACTTAGTCCGGACTGCCATTCCTGCTGTCGCCGTGTCGCTGGTGGACGCTCTATCGATAGCTATTCTATCAACCATCGAGCACAATCGCTCAGTGCGCCCATCGTCGCTATTGGGCATCTACCTCCTCTTTTCATCCCTCTTCGATGCTGTGCAAGTGCGCACATTATTTATCCGACATTACCCGTCCTCCCTCGGAGCTCTCTCTGCAGCAACTGTTGCTCTGAAGCTTCTTCTGCTGGCCCTAGAAGCCCAAAACAAACGCAGCTATCTCAAAGAGCCGCTTCTCGCAATTCCGCCCGAGTCTACCAGTGGATTATTTGCTCGCACCGTTTTCTGGTGGCTCAACCGTCTATTCGTTGTAGGTTTTCGGAAGCTCCTGACGCTCGAGGATTTGTTCCCGACGGACAGCGACCTGAAGTCGGAAAGTCTGAGGCGAAAGATTGGAAAAGACTGGAAAAAGTACCAGTCCAGCCAAACACGTAGTCTGATTTTTGCGACCTTTGTCAGTTTGCGTTGGGCAGTTTTCCGTACTATTGTCCCCAGGCTCTGCCTCATTGGATTCAGCTATGCTCAGACGTTCTTCATTCAGCGTGCAATGGAGCAGCTACACAGACCAGATACGCAGCTAACCCGTAATGAAGGCTACGGATTGATTGGGGCAGCGGCGCTCATTTATGGTGGGATCGCAGTATGCAGTCACATTACCTACTTAACTTCTCAGACAGAACTGACGGAGTTAGATATCAACGGTGCATTACAAGCACCAACTATTTCGTATGATCACGATGTTCCGTGGCGCAGCAGTTGCCTTGATCTACGATCACACGATGGTCCTACCAGATGGAACTCGCGATGAATCGGCTGCGGTTACGCTAATGAGTACTGACATTGACATGATCGCGCGGTCTCTAGAGCAAGCTAGCGAGCTGTGGGCCCGCGTGGTGGAGATCGCTATCGGTATCTGGCTACTAGAGCGGCAGCTCGCTGCTGTTTGTGTGGCCCCGATCCTCGTAATCCTGGGTAGGTCTTCTTCACCCGACCTATTTCTTTCACTAAATCACCATAGTATGCACATCTGTTCAAATGTATATGGCCACATTCATGCCTGCCAGGCAGAAAGTCTGGGTTGGTGCAATTCAACGGCGAGTCAGCATAATATCCTCGGCGTTGAAATCAATGAAGAGTGTCAAGATGCTCGGTCTATCTGAAGTGCTCGCCAATACCCTGCAGGCGCAACGAGAGCGCGAACTAGACTTGTCCAGGGACTTCCGATGGTTGATTGTGTGGTTGAACGTGGTTGGTAGGTATTCCACTCTTAGCCGGCGTCAAATAAAATTGACTAACAATATAAAGCGAGTTTGCCTCAGATGTGTGCCTCTCTTGTTACGTTTGCGGCTTTCGTCATTCGCGCAAAGATTGATCACTCGGAGACACTATCGACCGTGCAAGCATTTACATCCCTTGCAATCATTAGCCTTATCACAAGCCCGGCGCTACAGTTATTGGCATCAATCCCGGCAATAACTGCGGCTTTGGGTGCCTTTGACCGAATTCACAAATTCCTCACTTCTCCCACAGATTACTCACCAACTGAGAGAGGCCTGGACACAGAGTCAGACCTTTCTACCAGAAATGGATCGGCGATCGAACTGAAGGTCTTAGCACCAAAGTCATCCGACCATGTTGTTCTAACCATGGCGGACGCTTATATCCATCCAGCTACTGGATCCGCGTTCTCCCTTGAGGGTATTAATCTAGCCATCAAGACGGGTACAGTAACAATGATTACTGGCCCGGTTGGGTCTGGGAAGTCGACCCTGTTAAAGGCAGCCGTAGGGGAGATATCATGTAGCCAAGGAACGGTCACACGAACGCGGCCGGATGCTGCCTATTGCAGCCAAGTTCCCTGGCTCCAGAACAATTCCCTTCGCAATAACATATGCGGTTATACTGAGATAGACCATACCTGGTATAGTGAGGTACTAAGGGCATGTGCCTTGGAAGATGACATCTCTCGAATGCCGGGGCGTGATCATTCTGTGGTCGGTAGCGGGGCTCTCAAGCTGAGTGGAGGACAGAAGCAGCGTCTGGTACATCACTGCAGACACATTACTGTTACGTCACTAACATAATTATAGGCACTGGCTCGGGCGATATACTCAAGAAAAAACCTTCTGGTGCTAGACGATGCACTGAGTGCCGTTGACAACAAGACCGCACAGTATGTCGCAGAGGCTCTATTTGGCGATAATGGAATATGCAGGCGAATAGGTGTTGGTGTGATGATGGCAACCCATTCAGGTCAGTATTCGTTCTGCGATAATGTGTGCAGTTAGAACTAAATTATTGTTCAGGCCACCATCTACGCTTCGCAGATAACGTTGTCATATTAAACTCGAGCGGACGTATCGAAAAACAAGGCCCCAGGCGGAGCTTAGGTTTCGCCTCGCATGTATATTCTGACACCACGGATGCCACTCCAGAGACCCAGACTGTCCTCACTGACAGCGGAGAGGAGACGTCTACCAAAAAAGTTGAAACACTGACTGCCGATGACATAGCTGATATATCCCGCCGTATGGGTGATACTGCAGTCTACACCTACTACCTGAAGGCGATAGGATGGCGTCACACGTTGGTTGCCTGCACGATTATTATTGTACACACATTCTCCTCTGTGTTCCCTCGTAAGTGCATTCCTGACCGTGGGTTTGATTCGGCTAATGGGTTTGTAGAAATATGGTTGGAGTTGTTTACGGATGACAATGGAAAGAAGGCTGCCCAGTTTATTGGTGTTTACGTCCTACTTGCTGTGGCCGCCTCAGGCTCGCAGGGACTAATGATATGGTGGGCTCTTAACATACCTTGCTTGTATATGCTACGCTAATCAACTACAGGCAAATCATGATCAAAATTGTCATCACGTCAGGGCTGGGACTACACAAAATTCTTGTCCAAACTGTAATAAATGCACCAATGCATTTCTTCGCCGAGGTTGATTCCGGAGTCATCCTCAACAGGTTCAGCCAGGACATGACACTTGTCGACGCTGTACTACCCACGATGGCGTTTGGCACGGTCCTTAGTAGGTTCAGCTAATCTTACTGTGACTCAACACTAATATTTCGCAGGTATCGCACAATGCTTCGCCCAGGTTGCCTTAATCTCTCTGGGCTCCAGCTACATGGCGCTGACAATTATTCCGTGCTTACTAGTATTGTACTGCGCCCAGAAAGTCTATCTGCGGACGTCCAGACAGCTCCGGTTTCTCGATCTGGAAGCCAAAAGCCCATTGTATACAATGTTCGTGGAAACTCTTGACGGTATCTCTACAATTCGCGGCCTTGGCTGGCAGCGGTCATTTGTAGCAGAGTGCTTACGCCGGCTTGACGATTCGCAAAAGCCTTACTACCTTCTCTATTGCATCCAGCGATGGCTCAACGTTGTTCTTGATCTTCTTGTTGCTTGCTTGGCTGTGATACTAATTGCACTGGCAACCTCGTTACGAAGCTCGACCGATCCGGGAAAACTGGGGGTTTCATTGACTGCAATCATGGCGTTCAGCCAGACCCTGCAGGAAGTTGTGACTAGTTGGACGGGCCTGGAAACATCCCTTGGTGCAATTGCACGGACAAGATCTTTTGAGATGAAAACACCCACTGAGCATCAACCCCAGAAACCAGTGGTCCCTTCAACGACTTGGCCTGTTGATGGGAATATTGAGATCAGGTCTCTTTCTGCCTCCTATGAGTGCGTACCCTCCGGCCAGCGTTAGAAGTATTCACTAACTATTCTAACAGCGGCGTCACACGTGCATTAGACGATATCAATCTGACCATAAATCCTGGGGATAATGTCATTATACGTGGCCGGACTGGCAGGTAAGTATTTACTGCAAACGTACGATTTGTGCCTTCCACTGACGTTGATCCAAGCGGGAAGAGCACACTGGTCACGGCCCTTCTTCGACTCATCGACACCCAGAGCGGCACGATAACAATTGACTGGATAGACATCTCCACCGTTCCACTAGATGTACTCCGATCCCATATCCTCGCCATTCCGCAGGACCCTTTTCTACTCCCTGGATCTATCCGTTTCAACCTGGACCCCACTGGTCATTCTGTAGACTCGATTCTGCTTTCAGCATTAGAGAAGGCTAACCTGCTTTCTCTTGTCACATCGCGTGGGGGGCTGGATGCGGAATTGACATCGACCTCCCTGTCCCAAGGCGAGCAAAGACTGTTTGCGCTGGCAGTCGCGCTGGTGCGGAAATGGAGCCGCGACAGTGATGCTCGCGATAGTGGCGGCATCTTGATTCTAGATGAAGCAACGAGTGGCACGGACGCTGTCACTGATGCGCTGATGCAGAAGGTTATCGAAGATGTGTTTGGTCGATATACGGTTCTCCATGTATCGCACCGGCCTGATAGTATGACGGGGGCAGATCGAGTTATTGAGATGGAAAATGGTCGTATCGTGAGGGACTATACCTCGAATTAGTGGCATAGCGAAATCGATACTTTTCGTTTGATTATTACTCCTATTCAACCAATGATAATCACTCAGGAGGATCACAACCCTCTTGTGAACGCGTTCGAGGCCAGGATACTACCTACATCTCACAGACAAGCATATCCAGCCAACCCTTCTGCCGATACCTGATGTGCAGTCGCCTATTTCCGCCCGGCGGGTTCCACTGGCGAAGCTCATGATGGCGAGGAACAGACTTCCGCGGATGCGCAGATTAAGTCGGATAGGACTCAGCCGGTGGAGCAGAAGAGGAGGAATGTTGAGGATGCGGGGAGGGGGTCTTTGGGGGTGGAGAATAAGCAGTAGATAGACTATAGTGTAGGTAGGAATTGGGGTTGGCGGTGGTGGTGAATGCGACCGTGCGGAGGGTGGGATTGCTGCGGATAGGGAAAGAAATAGATCTAGTCCAGAAAGATTGTCATCAAACCTCACTTCCATTGATTGCTGAAATATGGAGGATATTTACATTATGGTGTTTTCAACGTGCAGTACATTCCTAGTACTGTATCATTGTTCTGTGCTGTATGTGGTATTACGCTAGTCCTAATCCAGTCATTTTAATGTAGTGTAATTGGGCCAATCTGGTATTGTATGGTACTATCAAAACAATAAGATCAATCAGTGGTGGACACGTGCATTAGGGTTGTAGAAATACTGCGAAGTTCAATATCATCAAGAATTACAAGGTAATTGAACCATGATTAACGATCTCATTAGGTTTATTTTATTCTCTGATCACGTTATGAGGTAGGATCATGATGCCGAATGAGTGCATCTAGTAGGACTTCAGTTACGTACTCATGAATTATATATATCCATGCCTAGTAACTACGGTAACATGCCCGGTTCAGCTTACCAGCTGGATGATCAGATAACTTATTTAAACCCACTATGGTAATTATAGTAAATTAAACTATTAGTCCAACGGTAAATGAAGTTAGTTGATATTTCCTTGTTCATTGCAACCACAAATAGCATTATAGATGTTGTTGTCGAGTTACCCCTGAAGACATACTGCTTCCGCATCCACGGGAAACAACAACGCGGAGATCACACTAAGTCTCCCTTGATAATGCTCTAAATCTGACCCATTCAACATCTCAAGGCAAGATGGCCGAGTTGGTCCAAGGCGTCAGGTTAAGGTCCACCTTAATACCCAGCTTCACAGCTTCCTGATCATCGTAAGATGGCGTGGGTTCGAATCCCACTCTTGTCATATCTTTTTTCTTCCTGCACAATATTCCCTGTGTTGGACACCAATTGGATTGATGAGTTATTCTTTTGCTTTTGTTCCTTTGCTTCTTTTTCTTCTTCTTCCTTTCTATTTTTTATGTTTGATTTCCTTCCCTTCTTTTTTAGGAGATTCTACTCTCTATGTGCTCCCGTAACTATGCATGCTTGCAGGGTTCGGGAAAAGTTCTCTGTTCCTACGCTAATCCCTTCTATCTGTGATCTCAACCGGGTATCATTAACAGTACACTGATAGATATATGCGACCGCGGCATAATGCCAAAGAATCGCGTTCAAACGCATTCCTTCATTGCCCTCTCAGCGAGCGAGCGAAACTCGGCGCAATTCTTCACCAATCGCTTCATCCCTTCGCTAGTAGTGTCCGAACACGTCGACGATAGAAATGCTTCTGCCTGATCGAGAATCCTCATATTATAGATCTGGCCTGTATCGCGGGGATTGCGAACAATACTCGAGGCCAGTGTTCTTAATGCAACGGTGGGAAAATACATTGTTAACCTAGTATGTGGATGTCAGTGGGAAGTGTTGTGGTCGACAGATCAGGGTAAACGTACCCAAGGGAGATGTCATCCTTCGGGAGATACTTCATCAAGCCAATCGAAGCACGGGCAGCTTTGGAGGTCAGAGATGCTGAAAGTAGAACCCGGGGATTCGATAGAGAATCCGGGTTGATGGTATACCCAGGATGGTCTGAGAGATCTTGGGCAGAATTGATGCCTCGGGCGGCAATTAGAGAATGAATGGCGATCATGCAGTTGTGGTATGTGTGGTGCATGTGTAGTAATATCAAGGATACTGGAGGGGAATGGAAGAGTGTAGGTGATTCGGGCTGAAACTCAGACGGGAGACTATCCTTCCATGCTTGTAATTTCCTATCCAAATCTCCAACTGAGGCGAGGATATGATGGAACGGCCTATCCGTAGCCGAAGCGGAGTAGAGGCGTTGGTAGATCTCGCCTCTGATCTGTGCAAGTTTGCAGGCTGATGCGAAGGCGCTGAAGGTCCCTGCCCGGTCGTTTGTTGGCATGGAGTAGACGAGACAATTTGGTGCATCCAATGGTAGAGCTGCGCTGATGGCTTCGTCATTTTGTACTGGTGGTTCACCGAAACGAAAGGAGATTCTGTCTGAGTCAGCTGACATGTGTAGGATGATTGTGGAAAGACATAGGTGCATACTCCCTATCGAGGCAGTAAGCAAGCCAAAAAACCGTCTGCCGCTCCTGTTTCTCCTCTTCGGTAAAGATCGAGATGTCTTCGGTCGTCCCCAAACCCAGTTGGTCGCTAATATGGATAGCGACGGATATTAGAAAACTGCAAGGCCGTGCAGCCGACGCCGCCATAAAGAGGACGACCTATATGACCATCAACGTCAATTGTCCAAGAATATCAAAAACTAGGAGCATACCATTACTAAAAGACCCTGAAGACCCCGAAGATCGGGCGGACCCAAATAAAGCTCGTTGACAGCCTCCAGAGCATTCTTCAGAAGAAGCCAGCTTTTCTCATGATCCGGCTGCTTAGAAGCCCCATTGTCAGGAAGCATGTAGGCAACTGCCAAAACAGCATTCATGATAGCCCACTGGCCTGGACTTTGATAGCGCATATCAAGATGCGCTCTTTCAAAGAGGAGTAAAAGGTCCGACCGTCTGAATAAGGGAAATGTGACATTGAAGTCCTCCAAATACCGTTCGACAAGACGTATGATATGCTCCTGAGGTGGGAGAGGACAGAACACTCTCCTGGGTGATATGCAGTGAAGTGGATAGTCGGCTATGAAACCATCACGCTCCTCCGTTAGGACGAGGCGTGTTAAATGGTCCATTGATTCGCCACCAGTCTTCTGCGCTATCCATTCTAAGCCCTCTTGTGAAATCATGGAGAAGCCTGATTGAGATTAGACCAGGAGGAGGTGATAAGTGGCCCTTGGTTTAACTTACAGCCAGAGTTCAATATACCTCCGAGATATCTCGGAACGTTGAAGCATGGTACTGCCGCTTGTGGTTGACTTGATTGCCCAAATAGGTTTGGCATATGAGGGCTTGGGGATCTGCTCGCTGATGAACGGATCGACCCTGGAGGCGGGCTTGTGTAGATGTTGCCCCAATCTGTATCATCGACGTCCTCAACCTGAGGACTACGATCCGTGGGACTTAATGACAACCTCAACGGTGAGATATCACCAACTCCCTCTGATGATGAAGGACCGATTATGGTATCATTTTCGCCTACGGTAAAACCAAGACCCTGCAGACGAGACTCCATGCGCTCAAGACTTCCTTCCAGATGGTTGATCATCGCCTGCCTTTACCGAGCTAGTCAGCCCATATTCGTTGCGATCAATTCGTTGTAAATTGATGACTAGCCGGACCTTCTTAAGTTTGCCTGGTATCTCTGCAGATTCCGGGTGCAAGCGATTCCCATCTTCTCGCATTGCGAGCACTTGGGTTTGTTGGAGAGATCGCATTTAATCTTTCTGCGCTGACAGGTATCACAAGCCTAATTACAGTTGATCAGCGTGATGACGGTTTTGGTTGAATGTGGTGGATCCGCACCTTTCTCCGTGTGCTCTTTCTGCCATCTTCCTTACCTGAATCTGAAGAAAACGAATCTTGTTGGCTAGACATGGGGTTACTAGGGATGGAAGACTCCATGCCTCTGCTGGTATTGGATGGTCCATTCATTGTCGGACTTGGACATGATAGAAATCCACCAGGGATAGTGGAGCAAGGGGGGATTTAGCTTGGTCTGGACGTAGAGGGGAAATTAATTTGAGTGAGAGCCCCTTTTAGAAATTATTCTTCAGATCACCAAGTAACCGACGAAGATCACTCCCTTTGTTTAAGCGGATGCTTCTTAGTCTAGACCCTGGATGAGGGGGTGTTAGGTTGATGAGGGTTTCATTTTGCCTCCACTGTAGGATGGAGAAGGACAACGCATTTTTCTTGTGGACAAGACGATTGTTTGGGAAAACAGACTAGAGATCGCCTTCAAACCGATCTGATACACGCATACACAACGTTCTGCTCGGGAAGTCTTGGACCCGAGTTTAGGAGCATGGGAAGGGGCCCATTCGCCCTATCCGAGCAGTGATGGTGAACGTGTGGCGGACAATCGAGGAGAGAATGTCCACTTTGTGTCACGGAGTGTTTGTGCTTGTACAGATATTGATTAGATAACAATGCACATTTTTCAATGAGTGGCAGTCGGGCCAATGGATATCGAAGATGAACAGCGGCTAAACCAAAAGAAGCCATCTTGGCGTCCCCGGATGCCGGAAGTTCGTTGCAAACTGTCACAAATAACGGTAATGGATGGGTAACAATACCAAAAGCAATTGCGTCTTCTCACGCTGCCGATCCTCTCTATCCATCTTCCCCTTAGTATTCTCTCGGTGGCCAGACACACACCGTGCACTTAACCGAGCGTGAAGAGCATGAAGGGAACGTGACAATCGCGTCTGATCTATCTATTGTACAAAATGATGGTGCAATCGGAAGAGTGTGAAGATGAACACTTCATCTGACAGGAAGAATGGTGCAGATGCAAACAGCGTCGAGTCGTGGTCTTTATGGCTGGCTGATCTCCACCCTAGAGACAGACACCAGCAACAGCTTAGTTACTCCTTATCCGAAGTCCTCTCACGGGTGCAACTACAACCGTGATCCGGATCATTCCACGTGTATTCAGCGATAAGCGAAGATCGCCCTTGGGCCATCCATGGAAAGTCCAGAAGTTGTGAATTCGCCCGACCGCCAGGCCCCCCCCCCCCCCCAGGGACACTCCCGTTCCCCGAAAGCTGGGTCCGCAGTCATGCTGGTTGGTTCGGAATCCGGAGTTTCAGCACAACTGCGATACCCAAGAGGGGATAGAGAGGATCAATTATTAATCAGAATTAGCCTTCTAACTCTCGGGTGGAAACCGTTACCTCCAGCCTAGCGGATATGATAGGGGGTCGCATAAGCCGCCTAACAATCTGATTCGGGTCCCCGGAGGTTCCCTGTGCACGCTAGGCAGATCATATGGCTAAAAACCATGGCGAATCTTCTGTCTGTCATTGCAACAATGGAGATCGGGAACTCCGCGAGCGGGTCCCTGGAACTTTCGTTTACCGAAAGACTAGGCCTATTGCTTCCAGTTCCAGCATTGTGGACCCCCGTCTTACACACAGCCCAGGAGTTACTTATAGTTGTTATATAACCTCCACTATCTGCTGGCCCCTTAGTCCGTCTCCATCTCGCTGAAAATTGAAAGATTATTTCTAAATCACTCGACTTGGTGGACTGGCGCAGTTTCGAATTCTTTATCAACACCTACTGCGTGGTTCATCCCTAGAGCACCGCAGGGCTCAACGGTCGGTGCTTGCTTTTTGTGCATGACGAAAGCAGCGTAAATCCGAAAAATCAAGCCACCATGTCGTCGTTCGTCGCCACGACAAATCCCAACTCCTCCCGGGCACAGGCGGTGGTCAGCCATAACCTGCCACAAATGCAGGGCAGCCCAGACTTGGACAATGCAGTCCATGGACCCCCCGGGAGCGCATACACTGAGAAGTCGGAACAGAGAAGTGAAGATGACGAAACTTTGCAAGGGAAGGAGGAGAAGATAGAAGCTCGGGTGGGCGACCTTGCTCGACAGCTCACGCGCCAATCAACTCGGTTTTCTACCAAAGGCACCCTTGATAATCCCTTTGCAGTCGACGATCCGGAATCGACGCTCAACCCTCATAGCCCCAACTTTAAGCCGAAAGACTGGATGAAGATGCTTCTCGCCATCAGATCTCGCGACCCCGAGCGTTACCCTGACCGTACAGCTGGTGTTGCTTTCAAGAATTTGAATGTTCATGGATTTGGGTCGCCGACTGACTACCAGAAAGACGTCCTGAATTCACTCCTTGAACTGGGCACACTGGCTCGCCGACTGATCGGAATGAAGATGCAAAAGATCCAGATCCTTCGTGAATTCGACGGTTTGGTGAAGAGCGGGGAAATGGTTGTTGTGCTTGGAAGACCTGGTAGTGGTTGTTCCACATTCCTCAAGACGATTGCCGGTGAGATGAACGGTATTGAAATGTCCGAAGACTCTGTGCTTAACTATCAGGGTATGTACCTCGATCAGAACGTTATTTTGACCGCATGTCTGCTAACATTGGTTCTCAACCTTCAGGTATACCCGCAAAAGAGATGCAAAAGTCATTCCGGGGTGAAGCTATCTACAACGCCGAGACCGATGTCCATTTCCCTCAACTCTCCGTTGGTGATACATTGAAGTTTGCGGCCCTCGCAAGGGCCCCTAGGAATCGCCTTGAGGGCGTCAACCGGCACCAATATGCGGAGCATATGAGAGACGTGGTCATGGCCATGCTTGGACTTTCCCATACAATCAATACTCGGGTAGGAAATGACTTCATTCGCGGAGTCAGTGGTGGTGAGAGGAAGCGTGTCAGTATCGCAGAGGCAACCCTCAGTCAGGCACCACTCCAGTGCTGGGATAACAGCACCAGAGGTCTTGATAGCGCCAATGCCCTTGAATTCTGCAAGAACCTTAATCTCATGAGCAAGTACTCCGGAACCACTGCCTGTGTCGCTATTTATCAGGCGTCTCAGAGTGCATATGATGTGTTCGACAAGGTGACTGTACTCTACGAAGGACGGCAAATCTATTTCGGACGAACCACGGAGGCGAAGCAGTTCTTTGTGGATATGGGATTCGAGTGCCCTGAGCGTCAAACCACTGCCGACTTTTTAACATCTCTCACCAGCCCATCGGAGCGCTTGGTCCGCCCTGGCTTTGAGAACCGTGTCCCTCGTACTCCAGATGAATTCGCAGCAGCTTGGAAACAAAGCAGTGCCAGAGCCGCACTTCTCAGGGAAATTGAAGAGTTTGAGCAGCAGTACCCGATCCACGGCTCTTCCTATGATGCTTTCGTGGACGCCCGGAAGGCCATGCAGTCCAAAAACCAACGCGTCAAATCTCCCTACACCATCTCAGTGTGGGAGCAGATCTCTCTGTGCACTGTTCGTGGCTTCCAACGTCTCAAGGGAGACTCCAGTTTAACTGTCAGTGCCTTGATTGGTAACTTTATTATTGCCTTGATTGTGGCGTCGGTTTTCTACAACCTCCCGGATACAACGGCCAGCTTTTACTCCCGTGGAGCTCTGTTGTTCTATGCAGTTCTCTTGAATGCCTTCTCCAGTGCGCTCGAAATTTTGACACTCTATGCTCAACGTCCGATCGTCGAAAAGCAGGCAAGATATGCATTCTATCATCCTTTCACGGAAGCCGTGGCTTCCATGCTGTGTGATACACCTTATAAGCTCATCAACTCAATCACGTTCAACCTTCCCTTGTACTTTATGACGAACTTGCGTCGCACTGCTGGTGCCTGGTGGACATTTTGGATCTTTTCAGTTGTCACTACATACACCATGTCCATGATCTTCAGAACTATGGCCTCCACCTCACGATCTCTCTCGCAAGCACTTGTGCCTGCGGCTCTTTTAATTCTGGGAATGGTCATTTACACAGGTTTTGTGATTCCCACTCGCAATATGCTTGGTTGGTCCCGTTGGATGAATTATATCAACCCGATCGCCTACTCCTTCGAAAGTTTCATGGTCAATGAGTTTTCTGGTCGCCATTTTACATGTTCCAGCATTGTTCCTTCTGGCGATGGGTATGACTCCATATCCTTGGACTACAGGATTTGCTCCACAGTCGGTTCCACGGCCGGATCGGCGATCGTGGACGGAACTTCCTACCTGAAACAAAGTTTCGAATACACCAAAGGACATGAATGGCGCAACATTGGAATCTTGATCGCCTTCATGGTATTCTTCTGTTTTGTCTACCTTGCTAGCACCGAATATATCTCCGAGGCAAAGTCCAAGGGTGAAGTCCTCTTGTTCCGTCGCGGCCACCAGCCAAAGCTTGGCGAAGCCGACATGGAATCTTCAGCTACCCCTGGTGGTGCTGTCAAAGGCGACGCTCCCGCCCAGGGCTCGGAAGTTCGCATTCAGAAGCAAACGGCTATCTTCCATTGGCAAGATGTGTGTTACGACATCAAGATCAAGGGTGAACCTAGACGCATCTTGGATCATGTTGACGGCTGGGTGAAGCCCGGGACTTGCACCGCCCTGATGGGTGTGTCGGGAGCCGGTAAGACGACATTGCTCGATGTCCTGGCCACGCGTGTCACGATGGGAGTTGTCACGGGAGAGATGCTCGTCGATGGACGGCCACGCGACCAGTCATTCCAACGCAAAACCGGCTATGTACAACAACAGGATCTGCATCTACCTACTTCTACCGTTCGCGAGGCTCTCCGGTTCAGTGCTTTGCTGCGTCAGCCGGCCCATGTTAGCCGAGAGGAGAAACTGGACTACGTTGAGGAGGTGATCAAACTCCTGGGCATGGAGCCTTACGCGGATGCGATCGTTGGTGTGCCCGGAGAGGGATTGAACGTGGAGCAACGCAAGCGACTGACGATTGGTGTCGAACTTGCTGCCAAGCCGCAGTTGTTGCTTTTCCTGGATGAACCTACTTCTGGTCTTGACAGTCAGACTTCATGGTCAATCCTCGATCTTATTGATACACTTACTAAACATGGACAAGCCATTCTTTGCACCATCCACCAGCCTTCTGCCATGTTGTTCCAGCGCTTTGACCGATTGCTCTTCTTGGCGCGTGGCGGAAAGACGATCTATTTTGGTGAAATCGGCGAGAATTCCAACACACTGTCCAGCTACTTCGAACGCAACGGCGCCCATCCATTGGCCGAGGGAGAAAACCCGGCAGAGTGGATGCTTGACGTTATTGGGGCAGCACCAGGTTCTCACACAGACATAGATTGGCCAAAAGTATGGAGGGAAAGTCCTGAACATACGAAAGTCAAGGAGCACCTTGCAGAACTGAAATCGACCCTATCTACCAAACCCGAGGACAACTCCGACCCGGAAGCTTTCAAGGAATACGCAGCAGGCTTTGGTGTCCAGCTTTATGAATGCTTGCTTCGTGTCTTTGCCCAATATTACCGCACACCAAGCTATATCTGGTCGAAGACTATTCTCTGTGTTCTGTCCGCCCTCTACATTGGATTTTCGTTCTTCCACGCTCCCAACTCTCTCCAGGGCATGCAAAACCAGATGTTCAGTGTGTTCATGTTGATGACTATCTTTGGTAACCTGTGCCAACAGATCATGCCACACTTTGTCACTCAGAGATCACTCTACGAAGTCCGAGAACGCCCATCCAAGACCTATTCCTGGCAGGCATTCATGACGGCCAATATTTTCGTGGAACTGCCATGGAATACCCTGATGGCCGTTCTCATGTTCGTCTGTTGGTACTACCCGATCGGATTATATAACAACGCGAAGCCCACTGATTCCGTCAATGAACGGGCCGGTCTCATGTTCCTGCTTATTTGGGTCTTCCTTCTCTTTACGTCGACCTTCGCCCACATGGTGATTGCTGGAATCGAGCTTGCAGAGACAGGAGGTAATATCGCGACGTTGTTATTCTCCCTTTGCCTGATCTTCTGTGGTGTTCTTGCGACTCCATCCAACATGCCTGGATTCTGGATCTTCATGTACCGGGTGTCCCCGTTCACATACCTGGTATCTGCTATGCTCTCAACAGGCCTTTCCGGCACTACCGTGACATGCGAGGCCGTCGAGTATCTGTCATTTAATACGCCTGAAAACCAGACATGTCAGGATTATATGTCATCGTATATCAGCGCCAATGGGGGTTACCTGTTGAACCCATCAGCCACATCAGACTGCCAATTCTGTACTATGAACAGCACGGATACCTTCCTTGCTTCAGTGGTTAGTTACTTCTCGGATGCTTGGCGCAACTTTGGCTTGATGTGGGTGTATATCGCCTTCAACATTGTCGCGGCGGTGGGTATCTACTGGTTGGCTCGTGTGCCGAAGGGCAAGATGGTGGCTAAGTGATCTGTGTACGTCGTGTCATCCTAGCTGCATGATGGCAGTTCGGGACTCCTTTTACCCTTCAACATCATATATTTCCAATTACAATTTCTTTCAACTTCACTGTTCATTGTTTATTGTACGATCTTCAGAAGATTGTCCATATTACTTTTCTCTTCGTGTCGCTCGTTTTCCAGCTGACTGTCCTGAGACGTACTTCTTGGACACTCACTGGACACTCCGTTTTTTGTTGATTTCGATTCTGTTCTGCTGTATACTTTCTCTTTCTTCAACAGTTGTACAGATAGAGCTATACACTATTAGACTTAGACTGCAACAGCAATAATCAAATTTGGCTTATATTATCACCCGTTCCAGTGCTTGGGTTGCATGAACTGATTACATTATAAAAATTTCATAGCATATAGTAGGCATCGCCCAACATTTCCAATTCAAGACTACCCATCACAAACACAGACCTTATCGCATTCTCCGAAACCACAAGACTTCTATTCGATAAGACGAAATCTTCAGTTGTTTCCCGATGCCGTCCGTCATGTCGGACGATAAGCATATTGCCGACCAGTAAGTCCTCTATAATAGTAGACTATCGCTTTCCATCCCGTTATCAGTAACATCTATATTAATGATACCCTAGTCAAAAGAAGTACTGACTATGTGTAGTTGACATAGGATTTTACCACTGTCTACTATTAGCCTGAAGTATGAATGAACAATATAACAACCTCACTTAGGTTAGTACGTGCAGTTCCGAAACATACTGGATGTCTATATGGATTTAACCCGAATAAGCGATCCGAAGTCAATAATGGAAGGCAGCAGAACGAGAAGGGTTACTCCGGGCGCAAGGTAGCAGGGACGGGTATGCTTTGAACAATCTGAGTCGCGACGTTTACAACATGAAGATGAAGAGGATAGGAATGTATCTGGTCAGGCAATTCAGTTATCTAGTATTGAAGGCACACATTCTTGCTAAGATAGGCTGCAGAGGATAGATCACCCCGTTACTAAAGGGATAGCAGGCTCCAGAATTCTAACTAGGGTGAAAATGGAATAATTTCCATGTTGATCAGAGTGCATGTGACCGGACAGAATATGAATAAAGGGGGGAGACAAAGTGTAGTGATTGTGAAGAGCAATTCGTGAAAATGCGCCCTATGTTGTCATCCGGGGTATTAAAGCAATGCTGCTCACCTATATGGCTCTAAATCGTAAGCTCTGGGTCTCTGCAGAGTGCAGATACAAGAGGGGTACTAGAGTGGTTGAAGGATGCTAATAGGACTAAATATAGTTTGGAACCATGGTATTTTCAGGAAACTTTGATATATGGATATCCCAAGTCCTAACAGCCTCGATTCTGCCATTCTGTGTAAGTGTGTATGCAATGTCTGAAAGCGGGTGGGGCGGCCGAAAATTCTCCGCCAAACCGCCGAATCACCCTTTCGCTAGAACCACGATCATCGCGAACGGACCGAAATAGGCAAAAATTTCGAGATGGGTGGAGTACCCCAAGGCAACGGCGTTACCCGTTTGTCTCACTTTATCAATGAGTATCTAATAACGGAAAACAAGATTGAAACATGTGGCATTTTGTGGAGTACGAGGCTAACCGGGAAGTGATACATGGGGTTATGGCAATCTAATCCTTTCAGGGAAAGCAGGTTTCCTACTTGGGCCAGATCGCGAACCCTGGCACTTGTTGATCTTCTTCGGAGTCGAAGATTACTTCAACTGATTTGGCGGTTCTCATTGCTTCCAAACGGGCATATGCTATAAATGCGGGCCTGATGGATTGTCCTGGTGCTAAGTCTGGTGCGATACTTATACCTCTTTCATGTAAATCAAGAAATCGTTCGTCGCCAGTATATCCTGGATTGCAGATCGATTTTGTCATTGGCACCGTTGATCCTCCAAAATGACTTCTTTTGAAGAGAAAGTAAACTTGCTCCGTCAGTCATCTGAGAATGGCAGGAAGCCCCTACCACGGATGACACTAGGGGCTATCAATAGTGATGGTATGATCCTAGAAAACTGCTATTGTCTACCCTCCCTCCAAATACGTGCTGCTTGCTAACATCATACAAAACCAAGGCTCCTTGCACTATGCTAAGACATTTGGAGAGAGTTCGTTAGACTCTACTGATACTGACGCCGTACATTGGGTGGCCTCTTGTACCAAGCTGGTGACTACCATTGCGGCAATGCAGTGTGTCGAGCGCGGTCTGCTAGATTTGGATGGGAATATCGCTAATGTGTTACCGGAGTGGGCAAGTCCTCAAATCCTGACGGGCTTCGATGCGAACGATAATCCCATCTTTCGGGCAGCCACCAAACCTGTTACCCTACGGTATTTCGTACTCTTCCTAATTTGAATGAATGTAGGATCCAGGTGTACTAACTGCTAAAAGGCGCATGTTAACCCACTCCAGTGGTATGGGTTACTTCCACATGGATTCTCTGATGACACGCTATCACGAACAGCAGGGAAGCCCTCCTCTGGTCCAAACATTTCGCCAATACCAATTCTTATATTTTGAACCGGGTGAACGATGGATGTATTCACCTGGCATTGACTGGGCAGGAGTAGCAGTAAGTTCTGACGTCTTAATCATTCATGAATTAGGCCAATTGACAATGCATGGTTCAACAAGGTCGAGCGAGCTACTTCTATGAAGCTGGGCGACTACTTGCAGCGCCATGTTTTCGACATTGTTTCCGTCAAGGATGCGCCATTTCACCTAGAGCAGAGAGAAGATCTACGGGCCCGTAAAGTCAAAGCTTGGCTGCGCACAGATCATGGCCTGGAAGAAGAGAAGAATCAGATCTTCCCCGACCCCATTGTGGAAGACGTAGGAGGTGGTGGTCTATACACAACCGTGAACGAGATGCTTAAGATTTGTCAAGGTATACTTACAGCACAATTTCTGCGTCCTGAGACCATTGAAGAGATGTTCCAACCTCATCTGGAGAGTGCTTCTGGCCTTGAGCAACCGGAAGATTATTCGTTCGCGCCGCACAATGCCATATGAAATGCTATCCCACATGACATACCGGTGGATTTTGGGATCGGTGGTCTGCTGAATAAAGCTAGGATCCCGCAGCGTCGAGAAGTAAATTCGCTCTCATGGTCGGGGAAACCAAATTGCTACTGGGTTGGACCTATAAGTAACCCATCGTAGTTGACTAACGTACCTTAGTGGATAGACATTAAGAGAGGGGTTGCTGGGATATATCTTTCCCAGCTTTTACCGACCGGAGATCAAAGTGCTATCGAACTGCTAAATGAGTTCGAAAGATGAGTGTACTCGCGTTTAGATAATCGGGATGGCACAGCAAAGCAGAAAACAGCTTTATGATCTTGAATACAGTAGGTTCGGAGTTTAGTATGGCAAATTTAAGAGGAAGCTTTATCATGTAATCAGATAAATCGGATTAGAAGATCCGCCATGACTTCGAATCACTTACTTATATTAGGAATTGTTTCCTAATTCTGCTTATCATATTTTAAGATATATAACAGGAATCTCCGAGGTATTAATTTAGGAAAGCTCCAGAATGAAGAGGATCAGATTTCTTATTGTTTTATTTTATTGATTTATTTACTGTTTGTCATTTTTTCCTCATTAGTACCATTGTGTATCCCCTGTAGAGGTTGGAGTTGATTCATACATTTATTTTTGCTTGACTAGCATTTGCTTTAGAGTATCACATGGTTGAGTTAATTTCGAGTCACGGTGTTTCTAAACCTATCTAGATAAGTTTTGTTGTTCCAGTCTGACACTGCCCCGCTAACTCCTGAACCTGTCGCGGGCGGGTGCCCAGCACACTACATTCGTGGTCGTCTCAAACGTACCAAGCATTTGGAGGGCATCCATTCTTGGCGGCTTTACCCTTTGAGGCGTCGGCGTGTTACTCTATTTTTGTAATACCGAGCGATGGATGCTCCCAAGTTACACCTGGCCTAGGACTGAGATTGTAATAAGGCACGACACAACTCGTTCTCATATACCAGGGCACCTGTAATTATTCTAAGAGCGCCAAATATGCGTTCCATGAACTTTTATCTAGCCTTCCCTCTTACATAAAGTAGAATATGTCATCCATGGGCCTTGGCTAGATCTAAAACAGCGGAAGTAACCTTGTCAGGGCACGATGAACTACGAGCGGGTCACGAAATCAGCCTCGCCGTCTTCTTTACTGCTTTGGGCAGTTGAGGGTAGAAGTATTTTTGTAATCCAATCAAACAGATTCTATGAATCTTAGAGTATCACTTGTCTTACACCTTATGACGGATATCTTTTCTCCGTGAATTCACCGAAGATGAAAGGCCGTTTATGATGCACATACTAAAGGCCTTGGCCTTCTTAATCTATTATAAGCTGATCGGAGTGAGTTGGCAATCGGCGATGGGTTGGATGGCCCACCTCACAACTGCAGGTATGGAGGGAATAACACGGCCATGAAGACGAAAATGAAACATGGGGTTGGAGTTGATTTTTCTGAGCTGGAGCACCTCAAAGCATCCGGCACCTTGTTTAAGCAATGAATACCGGTGTCAGAACCTTAGCATGGCATAACTATCTGTCAGGGCCCGAAAAAAGCGCAAGGACCATGAAGCGAGGCACTAGCCTCTTAAAGACGCAATTCAGATACGGGGCACAAGCAAACCCATACAATGCTGCCCAGGCAGCCACAATATTAGTCAAAGATGGCTGTGTATATCCACTTTGGCAATGTGGTCCCTGCTCCAGGCTATCATTTACGGGTCCTAAGTGGCCAGTGCTCAGCTGAGAGAGCCCTATCTTCCGTATTCGTATTTGACCTCGGCAGGATGTTACTTTGGTGCACCCTGAAACAAAGAATATCCAGGAGAACAACACAAACGGCGGAAAGTATATACAGAGCCCTGAAAAGGAAGAAGAAAAAAGAAATAGGGGCGACTGCTGTGCTGTGTCATTAAAGAGACAGACGTGCTCCAGGAGGATTGGACGTAGCTTTTCTTGCTCCACAGTGCTCTTTTCAAGAATCTTGACAACTACAAACATCGTCACACCTGCAAGCACATAATGGCGATGCTTAATCTGGTCTTTTCTGCTTCTTACCTCTATATATTTGGTACTATATTTTTTGACATAGTTCACTTTCTCCTGCACAAATGCTCGAGATCTCGCTGGCGAATCCTCCGCTTTCTTTCCCGCTGTCACCAGTATCATCACCTCTACTACCCCCGATCTCTTCAATTCAATCAGCGATACGCCAAACCAAATGCCTTGATTGCTCTTCCTCTCGAGCTAATATGTCAGTTGCTCGGAAGCATCATCGGCTGGATCCTTGCTACCACCCTGAATTGTTATATTAAACGTCTCGATTCGAAGGCCCTTTCTATCGTCCTCGTCGTACAAACCGTTCGATCTCTTTTGGTCATTATTAGTAACGGCCAGGACTCCAATCATATCGCACTTGACAAAGTACCCAAAGATCATAGCTGGGCATTTGTGGGACCGGAGTACCACTCCTTGCACCATATCTACCCAGATCGGTATATGGGGTCTATGGTGAAGCTGTTCGACTGGATTGCGGGTACTGCATACGCGCTGAAGAACAAGACGGTGGTCATGACGGGTGGATCGGGGGCATTTGGACAAGCGATGGAGAAGCAATTACTCGCCGAAGGGGTCAAAAGCATACACAAGTTGCAGTTCGGCAGAGACTGGGACAATGGGAACTTCTCGCGTGTCGGTACCATCTTTCGAGAGGCAGATATCATCATTCTCGCCCACGGAACCAAAGGTCCAGATTCCATGGACTCAAACTGCATGTCATCAGTTCGTTTGATTGAGCTGTTCATGCAACAAAAGTCCGCACAGTCTCAGAGAACCAAGGTTCTACCTGAAATCTGGTACGTCGGAAGCGAAGCAGAACTTCATCCTGCTTGGGGTGGGCCTGAGATGGTACGATACACTGCGTCAAAGAGAGCATTCTTACCCTACGCTCGTGCTCTGTACAAGTCAGACAAGGTAATATATCGACATATCGTCCCTGCAGCATTCGATTCTCGTATGGGAAATGCAATTGTGTCGGCTGACTGGGCTGCGCGGTGCACAATGTCGTGGATCAGACGGGGAGCTTATTATATCCCAGTCACATATACGGGGCTTGCATATCTGCACTTTTTGAAGTTTTTGTTTGGGCCCTCGGCAGATCCGACATGGGTAAGATAGGAGAATTCTAGGGGGTTGCATTTCTTGAATGGGTATATTTAACCTTTCTTTTGGTTTTTTTTTTTTTTTTTTTCTTTTTCTTTTCTCCGTGTATGTAAGCGAGCTGCTCCAAGGTTTTCGGCGTATAGAATACTTGAGGCGTTGTACATGTTATATATAAGATTTGGGATGTACTTTAGACCGATATGGCCGTCCCAGGTGCACTGAGGCGGCCCCTGTGTGATACCCCTTATTGATTCTTCCGCCGACCACATCAATACATCAATAGAAACAACGTGATTTCACCTACAGTCCATCATCCGTTCAAATAAAAAGCAAAGAATGGAAACAAAAACATACAACAGAAGGGATTCGCTGGTGGTCACCCACCCAACTACTAACCTCCCGGCGTGTGGCTTAAGTACGGCTGAGCGGACGGGAAGCCCTGTTTTCCACACCCTGTGGTCGTATGTACTTGATAGATCCATAGCAATCAGTGATATACGGCCGAGAATGAGTAACAATCTCCAACAATATGATTCTGTTCATGCAACATCGTACTCCGAGGGCCTCTGTCAGGCACAAATGTGCAGGTTGGCAGTCGTCGTGGCCGCAAGGCAGGAAGACACCCCAGCTTCTGTAATCAGAAGCAGCCAGTCAAATTCCGACGATAAGATTAGCCTGGGGGAAAGGCGCAATCCAGAGCCGCGCTAATAGACTAACTCGCTGCTGCGCCTTCTCCATATAGGGCATAGTTGCATGCGCCGGCGTATATAAAACAACCGAACCTGCCACTACCGACTGACTGGCCCCCGAATAGCACCTTGTTTTTTTCTTTCATCACCTGTACTGCCCATACTATATCCACAGAATGCCAACAGAAGCTTTCCACCACCTCAGTCGTGCTCATTTTACAATCGCAATTATATGCCCGCTTCCCCTGGAGGCAGAAGTGGCGATACCGCTGTTTGACACGGTCTACGATAGAACTGTCTATGAAAAATACGGTCCTGTACGAAATGACCCCAACCACTATACGCTGGGCCGCATTGGCTGTTACAATGTGGTTCTGGCCCACATGGGTGGTTGTGGGAAAGCCGAATCGTCCAGCGTGGCCAGTAATATCAAACAAAGCTACCCGGGCATCGAACTGGCCCTTTTAATAGGGATCTGTGGAGGAGTGCCTTACAGGACGGACGTGGGTCCAACACAACGCAGGAGAGATGTTTTCCTCGGCGATGTGATAATTAGCAGCGCGATTATTCAATATGATTTGGGGAAAAGACTTCCGCACCGATTTGTGCGCAAGAATACGTTAGAGTCCAATTTAGGGCGAGCGAGTCTGCAGATCCGATCATTCATGACCTGCTTAGAGTCGCGTCATGGCGACCTCTCCAAAGACCAACAGGGGCATCTTCAGACTATACAAGGTAGCAAGGATGTGCCATATCCTGGTATCAAAAGCGATATCCTATTTAAAGCTGAATACAAGCATCGCGTACGCTGTCTGTGTATGAGTGATGCCAGCGGGGACCAAAGTGTCGTGGACCGCCGTCGTGTGGACTCTGATGGGACTCCGTATATCCATATTGGCCGGCTTGCCTCTGGAGATACTGTGATGTGCTCTGCCAAGGATCGAGACAAGATTTCCAAGCGCGAGGAAGTTCTTGGTTTTGAGATGGAAGGGGCTGGCGTATGGGACAATATCCCTTGCATCCTGATCAAAGGAGTAAGCGACTACGCTGATAGCCATAAGAATGATACTTGGCAATACTTCGCAGCTGCGAGTGCAGTGGCTTGCATGCGTGCTCTCCTGGATCAGAATCCCATTCCGAATGTGACATCATCAGCGGGCCTGGCCCAGGGTATGTAAGCAACTATTGTGTTCATAGCTTCCATTAGGTTCTTTTAGCTGTGTACTTTACTGAGCGTCAATTGATTACCCTCCAGATATTATTGCCTCCCAGTTAAATCCGCGAAAAAGACCCGCAGAGACTTCTGAAGACTCCAGTAACGAACGGGAAAAGGCGTGCCTTGATCTGTTAACTTTCCCCCAAGCCGAGTATCGCCTGGACGAGATTATGGATCCCCTCAATACGACATGCACTTGGGTATTAGAACGACCAGAATATAAGACATGGATGAGCGGGGAGGATTTAAAAAGTCACGGAGGATTTTTCTGGATCAAAGGGAAGCCCGGAGCCGGGAAGTCGACGCTCATGAAACACCTTCTTCCAAACTGGAAAAGACACAATCATCTCCTCTTTCTTTTTCCATGCCCAAGGGGTGGACTTAGAGAGGTCCACTGTGGGTATGTATCGCTCACTCTTGCATCAGCTTCTCTCGTCTACTGCCGTTCCATCGAGTGCCAAACAGCCCTACTTTAGCTTCGCAGCGAAGATGCTAAGTCAAGATGACGGCATAAATTGGACAATCCGAGACTGAAACATCAGCTGTTATCACTCATCCGATTGCTGAACAACCGCTACGTGTTCTTCTTTATTGATGCTCTGGACGAATGCGACCAAGCCGAGATGGAGGACATGATACCGTTCCTCGAGCACTTGGGGCACTCTTTGAATGCATGCGATGTTCATTTGAGAATCTGTCTGGCAAGCCGACACTATCCACAACTCAATATTGAACGTGGCATTGAGTGGGTCTTGGAGTACCAGCAGGAGCATCAAGGCGACATGCGGAAGTACGTTGAGACGAAATTGAAAGGGGGCAAGTCAAAAATGCTCCAAGAGATTAGAAAAGAAGTGTGCGCCCGAGCATCCGGTGTATTTCTCTGGGTTATACTTGTAGTTCGATCGCTAAATGATGCGTTCGCCAAGGGCAAAATCCACGCCGTACGTCAACGGCTGGATGAAATCCCAGACGGGCTTGATGAGCTTTTCACCGATATGCTGACCAGAGACACTGAGGAAATTGATGACCTTATCTTTTGTCTTCGACTCATCTTGTTTGCACAACGTCCATTGTCCAAGGATGAGTTCTACTTCGGGGTGATGTTTACCAAAAACGGCTTGATCAAAAGAGAAGGCGAATGGCACATTGATCCGCACATTGAGAACTTCATCCTCAACGTCTCCAAAGGCCTCGCGGAAATTACCCGCACCAAAGCTCGCATAGTACATTTCATTCACGAGTCAGTGCGAGATTTTCTACTACGACGGGACGGTTTTAGCAGACTCCAGGCTGGGTCGAGCGCGAACACAATCGGGAACGCCCATAACGAGCTTGCAAAAATCTGCTTTCGATACATCTGTGAATACAAGCTCGTGGCCGCAAATGGCGTTCCAAGACGCTATGAATGGCTACGCTCAGCCAAGAGCTGGTATCTGAATTCAGAACACCCTTTCCTCAATTATGCTATCCATAGCCTCCTGCCTCACAGCAATGCGGCTGAGGCTGGAGGCATTTCGCAAGCTGCCTTCCTGCAAAAGTTCTCTTTGTCATTCCAGGACTTCAAGGACATCCGCAATGCCCTTGAGCAATGTCTCATTCGTCATTATGGACCCGAGGTGACGGCTCTATACGTTCTAGCAGAATTGAACTTGGACCACCTCATCCGCCTGGAACTTCTACGTACGCCACAGATGTGGAAGCAAATGGGAAGGTATCACAGCCCAATGGGTGCGGCTGTCTACTTGGGTAACACACTTGCAATCAGGGCCTTACTTGGTTGCAATACGAGTTCAGATGCCTCTGTCGACAACTCCTTGCTTGAGGCTGGGGTTATTGATCGTATGAAACAATATGTGGTCAACAGCAAGCGAATCAAGATGAAAAGAGGTTCTATGGCTTTGTATCTGGTGGAGTACGCTATTAAACGTGGTCATGTAGCCATATTAAAGCTCCTCTACCTCACGGGCAAAATCGATCTGAACCATAAGCTCAACTGTCGTTCGCTACCGCTTATCTGTGCGATTAAGTGTTCCAAGGCAGAAATCGTGGAATTTTTGCTCAGCTGTGATAGAGTCACTATTGCCAGCCCCACAAACGCTTTGCGTATTGCGATCATTCGAGGTATAAGGGATATTTGCAGTGCCCTACTTTCCTCCCCATACAGTCTTCGTTGGTTGGACTCCTACGGGGGAGTTGCCATCCAGTGGGCAGTAATTGGAAACAACGGGTCTACAATGAGACATCTCCTTGAGCTTGGTTGCGACGTAACGCTACGCGATAGAGATGGTCGAGATGCTTTGTCACATGCCGCCGAACAAGGCAAAATTGAGATGATGAAAATCCTAATTGAGAGCGGGGTTGTCGATATAGATGGGAAAGACAGTCAGGGAAGGACGGCTTTATCATGGGCCGCAGGACCACACAAAACAATGCTCTATCGTTCGCCTGACCCAAACATATGTTGGGATCAATTGCAAAAGGAAGTCATGTATGTGCTACTCAGCACGGGAAGAGTTGATGTGAACTCCAGAGACAAACATCAATGGACGCCCTTATTATGGGCCGTCCAGAGAAATAAACCAGTGGCAGTGGACATTCTTCTTGAGGCCTCAGAAACTGAGATTGACTGTAGAAGTGTGACGGGAAAAACACCACTTACGGTAGCCGCAATGTGTGGACATGAAGCCATGCTATGTAAGCTCCTGCAGTCAGGTCGTGTGGATGTCAATTCTCAGGATATTTTCGGGAGAACACCCTTATCTTGGGCTGTTTACCCATGTGGTATGTCTCCACGGCCTTCTGGACAAGACTTTCCGTCAATGTTCAGCAGGAAATGGCAGTACCTGGCAGACAGATCATCCCCGCATCGTGCAGTTCCGTTGCTGCTGGATTGCCCGATAATAGATGCCAGCATTCCAGATTCCTTTGGCCATCCAGCCTGGTGGTGGGCCCAAGCTTGGAGGATTGATACCCCCGCAGCCGTGGAATGGATTAAAGAGGAAGACAAAAAGGTCATGCAGTTGCTCATAGATCATCTGTCGAAAAAGAACAAGTCCAATGATAACGCAGTTCTGCCACTAGATAGGGAAACGTTGGAGCGCGAAATCCAGGTTGTTGCAGCGTCCTATACACCATATGATTATTGAAGGCGCCAGTGAGACATCTGACCCATTGATGTTTTGTTCAACAGTTCATCTATAGACAAGGTCCATCTATCAAGGCTCATGGTGCACTCCCCTTCTCGGCTGATATGGACGTGGTGCGGTGGCAAAGCTACATCTCTTCTCGTGTACATAATTACATTCAAGCAATAAAAAAATACGATTATCACGCTCACAGTAAGAGCCTAACGGGCTCAGCTCATATACTTCCTGTTACGCGTCAAAGTGGAACATGAGTTCCTTTCCAAAGGCATCCTTAGCTCGGGCTTGCAGGAGACAGGAGACCATCATCTTCGCGCATGACCCATACTACAATCTAATAATACCAAATACCTATATACTAATCTCAATTCCATTCTATACCATCTTTTTTGGTCATCTTCAAGCCTTGTAGGCAAGCTATCGGCTTTTCGCATTCGTATCCTTACGCAACAGACTGGCCGTGAAAGCTGCATACACAGCCGTCAGAGCATGCAGAATACAGTCATATTTCACACTGATGACTGTTTATCACGAACCAGTCTATGCATCATCTCTTCTCTCCAGCCCCAGCCCAGAGCAAAGGTGGCCCCAGGCCCAAGAGTAACTGAGGTCCCCACCAATCCCCCAACGGCCTCCAACCAAGAGAACGAGGCACCAGCATCTTTCAATTCGTTGAACTTCAACGCGAGCCATATAAATCCACTGGCCATGGATATCACTTCATCATACTGGAGGAACCTCGCAATGCCATCAGCAAATGAGGTGACGGGCGTCAAGTGGCCTCTCAGCCCAGGAAGAAAGGCACTAGCGAACGAAGTATGAGCCGGTGCAGTGCATCGAGCCCGGAGAAACGTAAGTCCAGAGATCAAGGCGAACGTGCCATATGCGTACCGGACGTAACGTATATCCTCCTTACGTTCTTCTTTCTGTTGTGGCTTCTTCTTACTCCCGAAAGCTCTCTTGACCAGACGATGCAAGGGAGCCTGTAGCAGAGGTACGACGACAGGAAACAATTGCCAAATGGCATTGTAGTTGCGGCGCGATTCAACCGTTGGAGTTACGAAGTTTGCGAATGTGGGGAGATAGTATCCCGTTAGCATGGCGATCAGCAAAGAGCTCGAGGCCTCCTGCGTTATCTGATGCTTTGCCCCCGGTAGAAGGCTTGAAAGGGGCGAGCGGATATGTTCCAGTGCGTAGTAGATTGGAGCAAATTTTCCAATGCCCTTCAATTGGGACGCGATTCCCGCGGCTATCGGGCTATTTGGTTTTCATTTAGCCTTATTTACTTGTGGAGGGGAGGATTTTCAGGTAGGTGAACTTACAGTATGAGCTCATACCAGGAATGTGCCTTGCGATAACTTTCCAACAGCCATATTCCGTAAATGGGGCCAATGTCGGCCATAAATGATAGCATTTGAGTGCGGGATTGCGGATCAGATCCACTGATAGAAGGCAAGAAACACGTAATTGCAGGCCGAAAGAGCTTGTCCAGGAATGGGATATTATAAAGTGGTCTGGTTAGGCTGAGTGCCTCCCCATTCTCTGCAGACCATATGCCCTCTACAAATAGAGACACCATGAATGGCCCAGTCTGAGTTATCAACGCCCCCATTGCCTTTTGCGCAGCAGCATAACAGGCAACAAGAGGAATGATTGAAAGAGCACGCTTCCATAATACATTATCCCGTTTGAAGACACTGTTGTCATCATCCAGATACGGCATGGTGCATGCTAGCGACTTTGGTGGCAGAGGTAGACCGTCGATCTTTGCTGCTCCAACAATTGTAGCGGACGTTTTATCGACCAAGTATTGACTAAGATATGGAAGAAGATAAAGCCCAATGATCTTTTCTTTGAGACCAGCTAGAGCCTCTATTCTGGTCAAGTCATAAGCTGACTGCGAAATATGTTCAAGCCGTTTCTGGCGGATGTTCTGCCATGCTTGCAGGCACTGGTGGATATCCCGGACATCTGTCCTAGGTTTTGTAGGGCCCTTCAATAATCTAGAGAGGCTGTTTGCAAGCGATGCAGCGCTCTCAATTGCACTGTTGCCCCCCTGGCCCAGATTTGGTGTCATCTATAACCAATATCTTAGTTGAGTCTCTGGTAATGCTTGAGAGATTAGACGCACCTTATGGGCTGAGTCACCAATGCAAACATATCGATCGACACACCAATGCTTATAGACAGCCTCTTCAAGGGGTACAAAAGTTCTGACAATTGCTCTTTTGTTGATTTCAGCAAGCGGTACGTTGGGAGTTATTGGCTTCTGTAGATAGGGGCCAAGATGGCTATCGATCTCATCTTGACTGAATCTTGGAATTTGAGATGCGGGGTAAGTTTGGTCCATTCTAGTGAAGAAAAACCAATAAACGCGCCCTTCTTTGCCGATAATCGTGAGTATGGAATAGCCCTCCGCGAAGGTTCTATGTCCGTGTCCCGGTCTCAGTCCAGGGGTGGCTGAGGATATACCGAATACACAGTTGTACTCGGATGTCATCACTATATTGCATACGAATTAGTAAGGGTCATATGAAGCTTTTGCTTATGTATGGTGGAGTCTTACAGTTCTTCTCCTTCAGGGCTTCATGTTCCATCCCTCGAGACTCCATATACTGCCACATCTGTCGTCTCACTGTGCTCCGTACCCCATCGGCTCCAACAACAAGATCACCCTCATAGACGGATTGATCCGCACAACGGACCATAACCATTTCAGGGGTATGCTCTATCTCAGTCACCTTCTTGTTCACCATAACACGATGTCTTTTGTCTCCGAGGCCCTCGTACAGAATGCTGAGCAGAACTTGGCGATCAAGGAATGCAACCGGATAACCGTGTCTATTGAATCAGACTCGCCGCCAGTGTATGAAATCTGAGGACGACCGGATATATTGGCTTACCTTTCATATATAATTAGGGGAGCAACTGTGTCGGTGATGGGCTTGGCGTCATCGGTCCATGTGAAATTTCTAGTGAGAGGCTCAACTTGACTGAGAACGTCGTCGTAAAGGCCTAGTTGGTCCAGGATGCGTGCACCGTTTGGAAGAATACCAATAGATGCACCAACCTGGGGTGCAATATCCGCATGGGACTCCAGCACAACAAAGTCTATGTTGTTTCGAAGCAGACAGTGAGCGAGTGTAAGCCCGGCGATTGAACCGCCCACAATCACAACGCGGAACCTGGATTCGGAATCTGCCATGATATACTCTATAATTTCAGAGTATCCAGAGATGTCGCCCTAATGTGAATAACAGGCAGTGTGTGAGGGACCGACACGACTACGACGACTGGAGGTGCCATGGTCTTTATGTGTGTCTCCTCGGGTGGTCCCATCTAAAGTTAGTCAGTGTAAATTAGCATGATGGAGAAATCCAGCATGAGTGTTAGCACGCTCCACTTCGGTTACGCAAAGTGTCATGACTACGATTAAACTAAAACCATGGAAAAGGTCGATCAAAGCTCAATGTAGTTAGAAGGTAAAGGAGCATTTAGGTCCGTTCCTTCATGAAACGCAGTGGGTCCTATTCTCGAGCCGAGAAACCCGAGAAATCCGAAAACGCAACTTACAAGAAACCCGATGGTCCCAAGTCCACCTATACTCCTTTTTCTCCAGGAAGCTGTTGTTTTCGATTGTTTGTTATGGTTTCCATCATGACAGCCTCGCATACCCCAATCTCCACAACGAGAGATCGGAAACGTCGCGAACAGAAGCCCCGCGTTCTGTTGTCATGCAGGTTGTGCAGGGAGAGAAAGTATGTATTGATGATATAACCAAATGACGATTGATCTCTTTGCTTCTGTTTAACAATGCATAACATCTTCAAAGGCTGAGATGCAGTCGGGAACGCCCCTGCACAAACTGTCGGAAACGAGGCCAGGATGCAGCCTGTCAATACAATACCGAGCGTTCGAACGCCCGGACATCGGGAAAGCCAGAACCTACCGACGTCCACAATGAATTGCAATTCTTAAAGGAAAGATTGCTCTTCTTAGAAAGGCAGGTCACGCGGGATTGCAACTCTTCTTCCACGTCTCGGGATGATAGGCTCCATGTTGGCGAAAGTCCCAGCAGAGATTCTAGCGAAAGTGAGATAGCTTCGGCCGCATCACAAGTTCCCACAGGAAGAAGTTCCTTAACTGGTTGCTTCCTCACTGGGGAAAGTGGAACTCGATTCGTTAATCCAAGTCACTGGCAGGCAATCATGAACGATGCGGTGAGTCACACCAGCGATGTTCGGTCCTGCCTCTAGGAGGGGTTTTTCATCATGACATGTCATAACGTAGATGTCAGGCCCAGAAGCTCAACCGAAAAGATTACAACGATAATGATGGCCAAGACACTGATAGGATCTCCCGGCCGGAAGGTCCAGTCCTGCTACTGGGAATCTCACAGATGATGGACATGGCAGAGCTTTTAAATGCACTACCGCCTCGCGAAACTGCAGATATGCTCGTCGATCGCTGTCTGAACTCCAGGGAACCATCGCTAAGTACGTACTCAAACCCTTACAGTCTTACATACATCCTTGAACTACCTCGAGAAGGATCTAACAAGTTCTACAGTCATCATTCACGCTCCGACGTTCAAAAGCGAAGTACATTCCATCAATAACTGAGCTATAATATAATGATCTAACGCAGGTTTTCAACAGTACCGGAGATTCTGGGATAACCCCGCCGGAGCACCGGTCGCTTGGATCGCACTATTGTATTCAACCCTCTCTTGTGGGATATACATTCATCATACGGGAGATCCGAAAATGTCCTCGTTAGACTTGCCTAGAGCATTCTACGTGTACCGTAATAATGGTGCAGTTGCGTTGGCGAAGTCAAATTTCGCTACTCCGGGCCTTTATAAAGTTGAAGCATCCATCTTATACCTCGGCATCGAGTACCTCCAAAGCAACGACTATAAAACAGGACTCCCAATGTTGTTCAGCATTGTGTCGCGACTAGCAATCATGATGGGATATCATCGGGATCCTCAGCTCTACCATCTCCAGATATCGAGTTTTGAAGCAGAAATGCGGCGCAGAGCATGGCTTGTATTGATCACAATCGACTCCATACTCGCATGGCATACAGGTCTACCCCGGGTTATTAGCCAGAGTCTAGGCGATGTGAGGCGCCCCAGAAACCTTCTGGATAGCGACTTTGGCCCGGAAACTACTGTCCTTCCGCCTTCGCGCCCCGCAGATGAGGTGGCCAGCAACATTGTATACATGTCGGCAATGGAGCAGATGTTGTCTGTTGCCAACGAAGTCGGCGACAAGGCTTCACATCCTTCCCTACTCCCCGAAAGGACTCTTGAATTAAATATGAAACTGGAAAATACCAAAAGTCGCTTGCCCAGCATACTTCAGTTGCAGTCTCCAGAGATACGGGCATCAGATGACGAGACTGTGATCAAACAATACTGTTTGGAAATAACGTACCAGCGCGCGCGATGCATATTGCATCGCCATTACTTGACGGCCCTTTATCCAGAGCCTCATAGGGGACTAAGGTCCGTGTGCGTGGATGCAGCCCGGCAGGTTCTAACTCTCTATTCTGAACTATTCCAAGTTCTGGCCAAAACACATAATCAGCAGCTAGCGTGGTTTGGGGCATCTCGCTCAAATTCCGATTGCTTGACAGCTGCCATGGTAATATCATTGGAAGTCATAACACAATCGAAATATGGCAGAACTGTGGGAATTACACCCCAGGGTGATCTCATTGAGCTATTGAAGGCCTCCCAAATATCCTGGAGGAGCCCACCAAGACCATCATCGGAGACCCTCAAAGCTGCAGGTATAATTGGTGCAATGCTAGATCTATTAGGATATGGTGGGGTGGGTCCCTTGCTTGCCTCGTATGGGGCTCAAGAAGAGCAGCATAGTCGTAGAGCAAGCACAGAGGCGTTCTTACAGTCCCCAAGTATGATGCATGACATACTGACGGGGGATTCTGCGTTGGAAATGTTTGACTGGGTAAGGTGTACTGCTCCATTGCACCTATTACGCTGACCATGACACTTCAAGGCCCTTTGGGATCATGAGATGCAATATCTGAGTGCGGTGGAAAATTAATTGTGAGAATGCTGGTTACTTGCCATCTTATTAAATCCAACGGTGGATTGATAAGAACATTATTCGGTCAAAGGCATTCAGAGATACTGTCAGCATACTAAGGGAAACCCCGGGAGCATACTATACTAACCCGAAATTTGGGTAGTATGGCTGGATGCTTTATCTAAACCTTGGTTTATATACTCTGTTTATTTGAATCTGTACGTTCTATTGTCGTTAGGAAAATGCAGAGAGTTAACATTGATCTGATACAGGCTAGCTAACCGATCGAAGATCTATCACCCGACTCTTGCCAATAGTGATGAGAGCTATCTCTCGGCTTTTAGAGCAATAGAAAATCCAGCCTGCATATACTTGAGCACGAGCAAGTCTAAAGCTCAGGGAGTGTGTTATCGTAAGCAGTGTCCCATACAGCATTACTGTCCTCGCCTGTTTTGTGGAAAACGGTACAGAGGGCTGCGTCCTCAGTATGGCCTGCAAAGTTGATGTGTGCAGACTTCTCTTTGAAGTCACCATAATCGATCAGGTCGCCCGGGGTCGTGGGGATGTTGGAGACATGAAGCTGGATAATAGGAGTCACATTCTGACTGTTGTTTTGCTTGACGGGAATCTGGAAAGACAGGTGGTGTCATTAACAGAAACAACGCGGGCAAATGGTAATAAACCGCAGGAAATACGGACATACCGCTGCGCACGCATGAACAGGTCCGAGGTCTTGGGGATCGTTGTTTTTTTGGCGTTTACCAAAGGCAAGCACGTAGGTCTTGTCATCGTTTGGGATGTCCTTGGTAACGACAGTAAAGGTATTCAGAGACTGGGCGTTTTCTCCTGTCTCCTGTAGCTTGAGATCCCCTTCTTCGAAGGCAAGGTTGAATATTTCTGATCACTGTGTCAGTACTTATCAGAGGAATAGCATCGAGCGCTTTATAGATACAACTACCTGGGCCTCCGAGTCTAATCCCTGAATCCCACCAATGACTTTGGTCAATATTGACATGGTTCCCTTCGAGTGTTCCAACTCCTGTATTTCGCATCAGCCTGGTCTCTGAACGGTCTGTGGGTCGGTTCTGGCTTCAAGAAAGATGAACATATAATGAATCGACATACCGGCATAGAGGTATGCAGTGGTGTGGATATCCCAGACCGTCTCATCGTTAATGTTGTCGCTTGCAATCCAGGCAGGGGTCAAAAAGTCGGGGCTGGGAGGTGGAGCAAAGAAAATATACTTCTGTGCAGCACCACTGTTGTTTATCACCCTAAACCAGTGTTCTTCAGTCTCGTCTCCAGACATTTTTGCGGTATTCTAGTGTGAAATGAGTCTGTAGAAGGTGATTCGGTTGTCAATGAAGGATGAAATATTCTCATCGAGGGATTATACCGGGATTATATAGGAATGTGTGGGAGTTGCATGCAACCCTCCGCGCCCCCCGCCCCGTGTGGGGGTCAAGCTGAACCACGCAGCGACTTAGCTGGAATAATGACATGAATGAACGTCAGTCTATTGCTACAGTCAACTGCATGCAGATACAACTGTATATCGCGGATGTGTGCCGAAAGCATACATGATATAAATCTACCATGGTTAGCTTCAGCTGATGACGGCGTCTTACACCAATTGCTTCTACTTGGGGAAAGGTACTATCTTCACGGCCTGTTGACCAGCCTGCTCGAACCTCGATGCCACTTATCCTTAGGGTGGTATACAAGTCGATAGTGACGCACTTGAGTGCATTAGCATGCCTATTAGCATGCCTTTTGTCGTTAGATACTACACGCAACATTATGCACAGCGGTATTCGAGATCAGAAGCACCCTCCTTACTCTAAAGGACTCATTTCTGGTTAATGGACCTGGTAAATGCTAGCCAAATAAAGGTTAGCACTCTGTAGTTTTGACCATCAACGAAGTATCATGAATGTCATTTTTCTTGCATTATAGCCCAGATATATTAAGTTCTGGTGCTAATCTTGGTGCCTCATGAAACTTCGAGTTGCGATAAGTCCTAGAGAGTCACGACTGAAGGTTAAAGGCCTCGTATAGTTAATAATCTTACTATAGCAGGTTCACACCTCATAGAATTCTTTCGGCTTGTGTTGTGGGGAGGAACCTGGAAACTGCACAAGTCGTGCAAATATTAGGGTAGCAGCCGCGGAATAGCGGATGCCATTGTCTCACCCGGTTGCATACTCTCGATCTTTCATTCCATGGGTTCCATATCATGTCCATCTCTGGTTGGCTTTAGGAGAAAGGTGGGATGAGATGCGGCTGGCCGTCGTACCATATGCAACGTGTCATGGTGATCTGAAGTACCTCCGCGGCCATACCCATTTGAATTGCCTTGTGGATCAGCGTCGAACAGCCGCAGCCGGACAAGACTAGGTTTATTTTGGGGCCTCCGAGCCCAGACTGTAGCCCCACTCCATTCCTGTAGGCCGAACGTGGAAAGTCGCTGCTACCCAGGCCTCTTTGCAGACGCCATAACCTGCAGTCGGTTGCAGACTCGAACTGTGAAGAAGTCTGGGTCCTGGGCCCTAGGTGCTGATAGCCAGCCTTCCGAAAACGTTGTTGGAAATATACTCCATCACCCAATAGGAGGCACCTGATGGGCAACCTGGGTGAGGTGCCAAAATACATCAAACTGTTCGATGACAGCCACACCTCGCCTTGTGACGACGTACAGTATTCTTGGAAGGTTACTGGAACTCCGGTGGACAGTGGTGCTACGTCAGGGCCAGCCAGCTTTTCATCACTAACACTGGGGTCAGCAATCTATTTACCCAGTCATGAACTTTACCGGTGAAAAGATGGTAAGTCTAACTGTAACCTCCGTGGCGGGCTAGGGCTTTCGCTGAGAAAGTCTTGTTTCTTTGTTCCAGATCGGCGGTAGCCCTGCCTTCTGCTACTTTAGCTATCATTGATGTATCTTCGTTGCTCTTCAGAAGTGGGCCGATGATGCCGGAAATATGTCCTAGGTCTATGACAACATCACGAAGTATTTTGTTAAGACAATCTGCTTGGCACCCCCAATGCAATTACACGCCTGGTAAATGCCAGGCCCGAATATCTCCTGTATCTCAAGGGCAACGCTCTCCTAGAGATTGCCTACCCCTGATGGTTGCATCCGTTCAGTGCTTGGGTCGCTAAGATCGTCGACTCCTTGAGTGTGGCTTACTTACACTCTGAGCTATGTCACTGGTGAGCTTCTGTGCTAGATTAAGTTCTTTCTCATGGATATCAGCTCAGCTTTCATGCACGCCATCGCCTGAACGGCCTAAACCAAGGATACCTTCGCGTAGCAGGGGATTTAGATCTAAATTGCAAGCTCGCGCACCAGATCTCTTGATGAGAAAATGGCCACGCGTTTCAGCGTCACCACGATGATTTCCAACGGAAGTGAATAAAATTGAACATCCAAGCCAAGAAAAACAGGAAACAAAAATAAATAGAAGATAAAAAACCATACAACAGAAGGGATTCGCTGGTGGTCACCCACCCAACTACTAACCTCCCGGCGTGTGGCTTAAGTACGGCTGAGCGGACGGGAAGCCCTGTT